>NC_069509.1:31015377-31082877 GCF_027579735.1 Bombina bombina
TATAGCTATATTGAGATGCAATCTGATATTTATTGTATGAAACTGAAATGATTTGTTACTCTTTGAAAGGTTTGTAGTCCTGACACTGCGACCCAGAGAGATGCGGAACGCAGGTCACATTATAACTGTACGTGAGGCTCCCGTGCTGCGCGTAACAAATAGTATTCACTTGGCCGCTAGTAAGTGATTTGTCACATGCACCAAGCAGATCATCATCATATTTATTGTCTTCATCCCATATCTCCACCTTCAGTTTAAAAACGGAACTCAGATCCACAAACCCCATGTCAAAACGAATGTTCCAGATGGGATTATTATTGTTCCATATTGTTGACGTCCCTCTTTTTTCATTACCAAAACTTACTTTGATATAAGCATCAGTACTACTTATATAATCACCCCAAAGGCCATTGGCGTGTTTGACAGTTACCACCAGTTTTGCCAACCCTTTTTTAGTTGGGCAACAGTTCTGCCCTCTTTCAGGGCTTGCATGGCAAACACAAGAACACTCTGCTGCTATGCTGATTTGAGAGCTACCAGGGCAGGAGCAGTTCTTTTGAAGAGCGTTTTCTATAATATAAGCACTTATAGCCTTTCTGAGATTCTCCTTTTGTGGCCCTTTAAATCTCACAAGTTCATGTATAGGACGCAGAGAGTAGGATAACACATCGGGCATCGTCTTAAGGCTCTCAAACCATTCATCAAAGACAGAATTTTCTTTAACATCTGAATCAAAGGAAAGAAGTCCAAAGGTTGTTTTTCCTCCATTTACCTGAGAAATACAAACCAAAGGATTTTTTTTACATTTAAAACATTTATAATGTGTGCAAGTATCTTACAGTACAGTGATGCAGAGCTTAAAGGACCGGAAAATACAGTAGATTTGCATAATTACATGATAACGAGACAAGGCAATAGCACATAGGGGCCGATTTATCATCGGGCTGTCCGACATGATCCGCTGTAGCATATCATGTCCGCCCCACATCGCTGAATGCCAACAGCATACGCTGTCGGCATTTATCATTGCACAAACAGTTCTAGTGAACTGCTTGTGCAATGCCACCCCCTGCAGATTTGCGGCCGATCTCCCGCTAGCAGGGGGTTCGGAAAGAAGAGACAGGTACTAAAATGTTCATTTACAATTGTTCTTTCTAAGAGGCCGATTTATCATGTGTCAGGCGGACATGATTCGCTGTAGCCGATCATGTCCGCCCGACATTAAAAAGCAAAAATCATACCAGTAGATCAGACTTTGTTACCTTAAAGAGACATGAGTCTAGTGAAAATTAAACTTTCATGATTCAGATAGGGCATGCATTTTTAAACAACTTTCCAATTTAATTTTAGCATCAAATTTGCTTTGTTCTCTTGGTATTCTTTGTTGAAAGCTAAACCTAGGTAGGCTCATATTCTAATTTCTAAGTCATTGAAGGACGCCTCTTATCTCAGTGCATTTTGAACATTTTCACTGCTAGACGGCGCTAGTTCACGTGTGCCATATAGGCAACACTGTGCTTACTCCCATGGAGTTATTTATGAGTCCGCGCGTATTGGCTAACATGCAAGTCTGTAAATAGCACTGAGATAAGGGGGCAGTCTGCAGAGGCTTAGATACAAGGTAATCACAGAGGTAAAAAGTATATTAATATAACTGAGATAAGGGGGCAGTCTGCAGAGGCTTAGATACAAGGTAATCACAGAGGTAAAAAGTATATTAATATAACTGAGATAAGGGGGCAGTCTGCAGAGGCTTACATACAAGGTAATCACAGAGGTAAAAAGTATATTAATATAACTGAGATAAGGGGGCAGTCTGCAGAGGATTAGATACAAGGTAATCACAGAGGTAAAAAGTATATTAATATAACTGAGATAAGGAGCAGTCTACAGAGGCTTACATACAAGGTAATCACAGAGGTAAAAAGTATATTAATATAACTGAGATAAGGAGCAGTCTGCAGAGGGTTAGATACAAGGTAATCACAGAGGTAAAAAGTATATTAATATAACTGAGATAAGGAGCAGTCTGCAGAGGCTTAGATACAAGGTAATCACAGAGGTAAAAAGTATATTAATATAACTGAGATAAGGAGCAGTCTGCAGAGGCTTAGATACAAGGTAATCACAGAGGTAAAAAGTGTATTAATATAACTGAGATAAGGGGCAGTCTGCAGAGGCTTATATACAAGGTAATCACAGAGGTAAAAAGTATATTAATATAACTGAGATAAGGGGCAGTCTGCAGTGGCTTAGATACAAGGTAATCACAGAGGTAAAAAGTATATTAATATAACTGTGTTGGTTATGCAAAACTGGGGAATGGGTAATAAAGGGATTATCTATATTTGTAAACAGTAACAATTCTGGAGTAGACAGTCCCTTTAACTCTGCACTACTAATGACTCACCTGCCAATTCTTCTCACTAAAGGTCTGGTGGAAGCTTTCACCTTTAGATCTTTTCTGATTCAGTTCTTTGCAGGTTTTCGCTTTAGTGCTGGCTTCCCCTTTATCTGCCACAGCAATCGATGCCTCTATTTCCAGACAATCTTTTATCTCCTCCTCTGTCATACCCTCCATGGATATACGGCAAGTCTGGAGAGCGGTGACCTCTAATACCTGACCTCCGACCTCTGCACTGGTCATGTAGTGTGTGCCGTATTTTTCAATCAGCTGGCGGTACTTTATTTTTGCAGCATCATCAAATGAAGTTGGTAACATATTTAACTCTTTTCTAAAATATCTGGTTAGCTGAGGTCTGTCACCAAGGTTGAAACTAATGGGGGTGAAAAGAAAGAGAATATCAGAAGCATTTTATTTTCTGTACCAGTGTTTCTCAGTCCCCAGGATATATCCAGAGACCACATATAACCACCATTGTAGCCCTGATCTGACCATAGGTAACTAGACCAGATCAGGAGTCTATTAAACCTCTGCACCAGCAGCTTCACCAGACTCTATGTTACTCTTTCATCTGGAACAGTGAACTATGGGGAGGTCACAGCCTTAGTGAATCAGTTGCATAGAATAACAAAACAAGGATTGAAGTCAGAGGGGATGGCGAAGTTGAAGAGGCTGCAGAGATCTATTATGTTTAATTTAACCCATCAATTATTCCACCTGAGAAACAACTTTAAGTCCTGGGGCTCCATTTATGAAGCAGCGAATGCCTGAAACGGAACTTAAGAAGCAGCGGCCATGAGACCGCTGCTCCTTAACCTGTACATCACCTTTTAGGTGGTGGATTGAAATCATCCTGATCCGATACTATCGGAATGATTGACAGCCCCTGCTAGCGGCCGATTGGCCACCAGTGAGCAGGGGCGGCATTGCACAAGTATGCTTGTGCAATGATAAATGGCGACAGTGTATGCTGTCGGCATTTAGCGCTGTCAAGTATATCTACCCCTTTGTCTGTTGAGATGTCCCAAGGAACGAGGTGGAAAAATGTTGTTTAGCACTAGCCACCTATAAATATCAAAGTTAAATTAACCATTGATGATCATGATGTTGTGCCTGAATAATCACAATCTAGTTTTCTATAAATTGGATTTTTGAAAGTAAGGGGCCTGTTTTATTTGACTTTGAAGATTACCAGCACAATTATTGATATCTATCAAGATACATAAATCCAGTGGTGCGATTCCCAGGTTCTCAAGAAGCGTAGTTGTGAGCTGCCATCTTCCGTAACCGAGTGCAGCACAACAGCTAAGCTGCAGATACTGCTTCTCCAAGTCCAGGGCCACAGCCACCGTACATCAGTTGCAGCAGAAGCTGGTTCCCCAACAGCACCATGAACGCTGGTTCGTAAATAGCACCAGAACCGCAAAGAGTAACTGCTGGGAGGTTTGATAGATGGAAATTTGCAAAGTTTCAGTGCAAGAAGATAAGTTTGTTATAGAAAGGTAGTATGGGCTGAACTCTATTGACGTAGGTCTTTATTTCAACCTCATCTACTATGTTACTATGTATGTTACTATGAAAGCACTGGTGAGATGAATATTTAAAGGGACAGTCAACACCAACATTGTTATTGTTTAAAAAGATAAACGCCTTTACTACCCATTCCCCACCTTTGCACATGCAACATATACTTTATAACCATTAAACCTCTAAATTTCTGCCTGTTTCTAAGCCATTAAAGACAGCCTCTTATGAGTCTTATCACATGCTTTTTATTAGCTTTTTACAACAGGGGAGTGCTAGTTCATGTGAGATATATAGATAACATTGTGCCTAAGGGTTGTGGCAGGCACTGCACTAAATTGGATAAAATACAAGTCAATAAATAATAAATAAAAAGTCATGTGACCAGGGGGCTGTCAGAAAAGGCTTAGATACAAGTTAATCAAAGAGGTAAAAAGTATATTAATATAACCGTGTTGGTTATGCAAAACTGGGGAATGTGTAATAAAGGGATTATCTATATTTTTAAACAATACACATTTTTGAGTTGACTGTCCCTTAAACATCTGTAGAACGTGCTATATCGGTTTCATCTCTACGTGAGTATGGTACACTGATTTTTACGCATATTTAGACTTGGAATTTCTTCTACTCCAAAATAGTAGAGCTGAATAATTAATATATTAATGAATTATTATCATCATTTATTAAAGGACAGAGTAACATCTTTTCCTTTCTTTTTTTTTTAAATCTGTTTTTATGTTTTTGAATTAAACGGTATCTTACAGCGCTCAAAATATCCCAATCTTGCTTTTTGATAATGGGGTACCTAGCTGCCCCTGAGATTGAATATGTATTAGTGATGAAATATCAGAAAGCGCCTAACTAGAGGCTATTGGGAAGTGGGTTTAGAAGATTCAGTAAGCTTCTCTATCAAGTGAAGATATTCTTGGTAAAAGATAACACAAGGTTGTGTAAAGATGAATATATAAGCGATATAAGAGTTTGACAAATTTAATACATAATATAAAATTAAAGTTCAGCATACAATCAGTTAAAAACATGGATCCATGTGCATATTATAAAATATTGTACAATATTAATCGGTTAATAAACAATTGTTTTAAAACGATAAGTAACAGTTGTTTTAAAACACAAACTTATTCTAAAAATCACAAACTTCTGTAAAAATTACTTTAAATATTACAAACTTCTGTAAAAATTACTTTAAATATTAAATTGTTGTTATTCAGTTCCTTAAAATGTAGTTTGGGTGTATTGCACCAATTTATTGAATGTCTCTAAGTCCTTAGTGGGAATATCCTCCTCCGTTAAAAAATGTGATAAAACAATGATGGTATAAAAAATAAAAGTGATTCCTTTAAAGTGTTCCAGAAAAAATTCTGTGTTAGAAAAAATAAAAAATCTGTGTTTAAAAACAAAATTATATTGGTGTTCTAAAAATCGGAGATATGTGGATCAAAAATATATAACTCAAAAATTGAACTCAAAAAACGTGTGGTGATCCAAAAATGATGATGGTGAAAAAATTTGGTGGTGTAAAGTAAATGTGTTGATAATAATGATGATTAAAATCCTCCTTTCCTTTCTGGCGAATGCTTAGTTGTTGGAGTGTTTTCTAGGGTATTCAGTCTATATTATAAGACTCTATCCTCATAAACCTGCAATCAACAACAAAACAACATAGTGCAATAATGCTACAAATAGAGAAGAAAGTAATGAAATATTGCTCACCAAATTCTGTCAACGCGTTTCGGCCTCTCAGTTAGGCCTTTTTCAAGACTTTCGCCAGAAAGGAAAGGAGGATTTTAATCATCATTATTATCAACACATTTACTTTACACCACCAAATAACCATTGATTAAGGATTTGGAGCTACACTCACACATTTTTTTCCACTAACTAATTTTTTCACCATCATCATTTTTGGATCACCACACGTTTTTTGAGTTCAATTTTTGAGTTATATATTTTTGATCCACATATCTCCGATTTTTAGAACACCAATATAATTTTGTTTTTAAACACAGATTTTTTATTTTTTCTAACACAGATTTTTTTCTGGAACACTTTAAAGGAATCACTTTTATTTTTTATACCATCATTGTTTTATCACATTTTTTAACGGAGGAGGATATTCCCACTAAGGACTTAGAGACATTCAATAAATTGGTGCAATACACCCAAACTACATTTTAAGGAACTGAATAACAACAATTTAATATTTAAAGTAATTTTTACAGAAGTTTGTAATATTTAAAGTAATTTTTACAGAAGTTTGTGATTTTTAGAATAAGTTTGTGTTTTAAAACAACTGTTACTTATCGTTTTAAAACAATTGTTTATTAACCGATTAATATTGTACAATATTTTATAATATGCACATGGATCCATGTTTTTAACTGATTGTATGCTGAACTTTAATTTTATATTATGTATTAAATTTGTCAAACTCTTATATCGCTTATATATTCATCTTTACACAACCTTGTGTTATCTTTTACCAAGAATATCTACACTTGATAGAGAAGCTTACTGAATCTTCTAAACCCACTTCCCAATAGCCTCTAGTTAGGCGCTTTCTGATATTTCATCACTAATACATGTTTTTATGTTTTTGACCAGTTCCCTAAGAAATACATTTTTTGAGATGTTTTCATTTAGTTTTTAACATTGCTATTTGCTGACATTAATAAGATTTAGTCATTTTATTGTTGAACTTCATCTCAGTATTATCTTGGTGGTGATTTGTAAGGTTTAGTTTTTAGCTTTATAGATTTGAATAAATATTTTCTAAAGAGATTATCTTTTATATTCCCTGCACTGAAACATAAGTTCTTGGGGACTTTGTTGTATTATTTAAACATTTGTTAAATATTTTTGTTTGTTTTTAAAAACCAAAAAAAACCATTGTGAATTGTTAGGTGTTGAACCAAAGCGTGCTGCAGTCTTGTTATTTGATGGAGACTACGGTTTTTAAAGAGTTAAACCAGTGAAGCTGAAAGTGTAAAGGTTCCGCTGCTCCTTAACTTGTCCGCCGCATCTGAGGCTACGGACATCAATCCGCCCGATTGCATACGATCAGGTTTATTGACACCCCCTGCTAGCTAGCGGCCGCGAATCTGCAGAGAGCGGCATTGCAAAAGCAGTATACCAGAACTACTTGTGCAATGATAAATGCCGACAGAGTATGCTGTAGGCATTTATCGATGTCTGGCGGACATGATATGCTACAGCGGATCATGTCCTCCAGACAAATGATAAATCGGCCCCATATCAACTCTGGTAAACCAAATTGGGTATTGCCAAACCTACAAGGAACAAATATTACAATAGCATTGATTGATCACATCTTTTATATACTTGTGTGTGATGCTTAGAGCAGGGGTAGTCAACCTTTCAGACCTCAGGGACCACTAAACTCACAATTTTGAATCCCGTGGACCATTAACATATTTTTTTTTTTTTAAAAGGTACAAACCTCTATAATGTGTGTGTATATGTGTATATATATATATATACATATATATATATACACATACTGTACATAACTAGTATAACCATAGCTAAGTTTACTTTATGTATATATTTACACATTTTTAAGAATATTTTTTTGGAATTAACTAACTGAATGACAGAACTGAGAGAACACTTCCAAATGACAGATGAAGGGTAAGTGCCAACTTTTTAGCTGGAAACAGAGAGGCAGAAAGAGGGAAAACAAGAATGATGTTAAAAGGACCACAAGACTTACAAGTTACCTCCCCAGTTAGGAATTATTTAAAACTACTTATGGTCATGGTCAGACATCAGAGTCATAAATTAAGTTTATATCAGAAAGCTCTCAATATGGATGTGAGCTAACCACGACTGATGTTACTGGCAATTACTATAATACTGGTGGGATATGGCTGATCTGCTGGATGGCAATTACTGGAATTCAGGTGGAATGGCTTTGTGCGCGGGAAAATTATAAGAATGAAAAATAATTAATATTTATTTTAATAAAGATGGAGGGGAGGAAGACAAACAGTGATGTAAGTCCATCTGAAGGAGTAAAGAAAACTACTAGAAAGAGACAGGTAACGGGAAGAAAATAAATGAAATATAAGAGAGAAAAGAGAAAAGATTTTCGTTTTTTTTATATACTTTAGTTCCCCTATTTCAAGCCAACCTCTGCTGGCTTTAAAATGGAAGCATCTTCCTCTGAGCAGCGCGCCCGGATGGGAGGAGTTAAAAAGTACTACGCAACGTGCGTAGGGAGATTGTAATTTAACTCCTCCTCAGTCGGTTTTCACTGATGTCCAGACAGGCACTGTAGGGAGTTGTGGCGCGATGGGGTGACACCATCAGAGGAGATTAATTTCTGCTTGATGGTGTCAAGGACCACCAACATCTTCTCATGGACCACTGGTTGGCGACCACTGGCTTAGAGAACCATAAACCCCTTAATTTTTTAATAATGATGTATTAAAAGCAAATATTAACATGAGAAATAAAACATATTCAAGATATTTTTTTTTAAAATTGTAGTAATTTAAATATTGAAGAACTGTAACATTTTAGTCTACATAAAGTAATTAACACTGCCATGTTGCAACCTAAGTTTCTCTAGATTTAATAACAGGTTATTGCTTTTTATGAGGCTAATTAGGGTCAGATGTTCATTGACCCCGACAATGGCCAATCAATGAATGTCTATGAAATGTCAGTGTAAGGCATTCTGGACTCCACACGTCTAATTCTTAAGGGAAATAGATATAAGTTACAGGTATAAGGGTTAAAATAAACACTTAAAGTATATTTGTTTTTCTATCATACATAAATAACAATATAGGAATAAAGAAATATATATATATATATATATATATATATATATATATATATATATATATATATATATATATATATATATATAGATATATATACAGTCGTATGCAAAAGTTTAGGCACCCCTGACAATTTCCATGATTTTTATTTATAAATAATTGGGTGTTTGGATCAGCAATTTCATTTTGATCTATTAAATAACTGAAGGACACCGTAATATTTCAGTAGTGAAATGAGGTTTATTGGATTAAAGGGACAGTCAACACCAGAATTTTTGTTGTTTTAAAAGATAGATAATCCCTTAATTACCTATTCCCCAGTTTTGCATAAACAACACAATTATAATTATACACCTTTTACCTCTGTAATTACCTTGTATCTAAGCCTCAGCAGACCCCTTATGTCACTTCTTTTGACAGACTTGCATTTTAGCCAATCAGTGCTGTCACCATAGTAAATTCACGTGCATGAGCTCAATGCTATCTATATGAAATACGTGAACTAATGCCCTCTAGTGGTGAAAAACGATCAACATGCATTTAGATTAGAGGCGGCCTTCAAGGTCTAAGAAATTAACAAGACAACGACCCAAAACAGTGCTCAAAATCTACTCTGGCATTTATGCAGAGGAACAAGTACAATGTTCTGGAATGGCCATCCCAGTCCCCAGACCTGAATATCATTGAAAATCTGTGGGGTGATTTGAAGCGGGCTGTCCATGCTCAGCAACCATCAAACCTAACTGAACTGGAGATGTTTTGCAAAGATGAATGGTCCAAAATACCTTCATCCAGAATCCAGACACTCATTACAGGCTATAGCAAGTGTCTAGAGGCTGTTATTTCTGCTATAGGAGGCTCTACTAAATATTGATGTGATATTTCTGTTGGGGTGCCCAAATTTATGCACCAGTCTAATTCCGTTTTAATGCATATTGCACATTTTCTGTTAATCCAATAAACCTCATTTGACTACTGAAATATTACTGTGTCCTTCAGTTATTTGATAGATCAAAATGAAATTGCTGATCCAAACACCCAATTATTTATAAATGAAAATCATGGAAATTGTCAGGGGTGCCTAAACTTTTGCATACAACTGTATATATATATATATGGGGGTTTCTCTACCCATCAACACAACTATAGGAGTTCTCTCAGTCAATAAGAATTAATACTTCAGCCTAGCGGAGATGTGTTGTATTTCCTACATATATTGTAATTGTTTTCTTGTGTTGTTTAAAGGGACACTAAACCTACATTTTTTCTTTTATGATTCGGATAGAGCAGTAATTTTAAGCAGCTTTCTAATTTACTCCTATTATCAATTTTCTTTGTTCTCTTGCTATCTTTATATGAAAAAGCAGAAATGCTAGCTTAGGAGCCGGCCCATTTTTGGTTCAGCACCCTGGGTAGCGCTACATTTAGCCACCAATCAGCAAGTGCTACCCAGGATCTGAACCAAAAATGGGCCGTCTCCTAACAAGCTTAGATTTCTGTTTTTCAAATAAAGATAACAAGAGAACGAAGAAAATGTGATAATAGGAGAATAAAAGAAATTTGCTTAAAATTGAATCATGAAAGAAAAAATTGGGTTTAGTATCCCTTTGTTTGACCCATACAAAGCAGAGCGTGGACAACTTTACTAATACATTGTAGGACTCACCACAACTTAAAGGGACACTGAACCCAAATTTTTGCTTTTGTGATCTAGATAGAGCATGCAATTTTTTTTTTTTAAAGTCTTTATTTACAACCAGCATTATATACAGTTCAATATGAAAAAAGAAAACAAGAACATATCTTATGCCACGCAGGGCAAGTCATTTTACAAAACAAATATGAGCCAAAAAGGCAGTTATTGTCAATGCTCTTGATATTATGCAGAATTTGTAGCAATATATGTTATCAGTATAACATACCGGAAAAATACAAAAAACAGAGGTTAATTATATTCACTGCTGGGTTTTTTCCTTCAATTTTCTCACCCACCATGAAAACCAATCATTCTGATATAAAATCAAAAACAAATAATAAAAAAAATAAATAAAAAAAAATAACATCTCTCTCCCCTCTCCCCATTTACCAAATACCGAGAAGAACTATCTCTGAATTTTTAAATGGGAAGATCAAATAGTTAATTTCACTTTCATGAAATGTTTTTATAAAAGCTGCCCATTTGTTGAAGAAATTCCTTATATCTGATTCTTTATTGATATTTGTGTCCTTCTGTTCTAGTACACATTCCTTTTTTAAATAGTTCTTGACTTCAGGGATTGTAGGAAGAGCTCTCAATTTCCATTTCTTACAAATCAGGTATCTGGTAGCTAATATAGAAAGAGTTACTAGTTTATCATTATCCTGATAACTACCTTCTGGCTTCAGGCACAATATGATTTGGTATAATGACAAGGAAAGTGACTTAGTTTTTATTGTAGTTTTGAGCCAGAACTCTAGTCTGTTCCAGAGATTTCTTATTTTTGGGCAAGACCAGAACATATGAATCAAGTCGGCCGCTGGGTAGGAGCATTTGGGGCATTTGTTAAATTGCTGATTATGAATTCTATGTCCTTTCTCGGGGGTGAAGTATGTCCTGTGAAGGAGCCTAAGGTGGGACTCTCGCCATGTGGCCGATAATGTAGAAGAAGCAACTTTATTAATTGATAATTGTAAATTTTTCGGTTCAATATTGCTCTGAGGTATCAATGAGCTCCATATTAAGGCCAAATTATCTAATAATAGGACTCCTTTCTCATTAATAAGTGTTTGATAGCATGGGGAAATAGACATAAGGCCAGTTTTTACTAAGGCGAGCCAGCTTTCCAGCTTGCCTAATGTCCAGCCGTAGCCTTGTTCTCTAATTATTTCGATAGCGAGGTGCCTTATTTGCAGATAAGCGAAGAAGTCTTTATTGGGTAGATTAAATTCAGTTTTTAATTCTTCAAAAGTTTTGATACAATTCCTATCTTTGTCTATTATATAAATTAGTTTATCCAGGCCATTATTATGCCATCTATCAAAAACTTCTGATTTTAAACCTGCTTGGAATCGTGGGTTCCCTCTCAAGGGAAGATGTCTCGAGGCACTACTAGACACTGAGAGAGATCCGGTTAACTTCCACCATGCCTTAATGGGGTTAGATATAGTTTTGAGTCTCTTGATATTTGCTGGCAGTTCCTTTGGTAAAGAGTGAATCAAAGCCACAGGGAGATATGGCGCACAGACGTTTATTTCTAATTCATTATTTAAAATGTAATTTTTAGTATGGATCCAGTCGGCAACTATGCGTGCTAAGAAGCTATAGTTATATGCTCTAATATTTGGCAGTGCCAAGCCTCCATATTCCCTTGACACAGAAAGTTTAATGAGAGATATCTTGGACCTTTTCCCTTGCCATAAAAATTGTCTGATTGCGGTGTTAAAGAAGCGAACATCTTTTTCCAATAAGATTAGAGGTAGGTTCTGGAGAATATACAAAAGCTTGGGAAGGAGAACCATTTTGAACAGTTCTGAGCGACCAGAAACTGATAAAGGCAGATTCTGCCAAGTTTTAAGTTTCTCCCTGATAGTAGAAAGAATAGGGGATATATTAAATTTGTATAAATCTTTTACACTAATCGGTATGTGAATCCCTAAATACTTAAAAGAGTCTGTAACCACTTTAAATGGAGTAACTAAGATAGAGCTACTATTTCTTCTAAGCCAGAGTATTTCAGATTTTGATTTATTCACTTTATATCCCGAAAAGGAGCCAAAATGATCAGTTATTTGAAGGAGTTTTGGTATATTTATTTTTGAATTGGACAGATAGATTAATAAGTCATCGGTATATAAACCTATTTTTATCTCATAGTTTTGTATCTTTATGCCTTCTAAATGTTTTCTTATCATAATTGCTAGGGGTTCGATAGCGATGTCGAAAAGGAGAGGGGAGAGAGGGCACCCCTGACGCGTACCCCTATCCATTGTGATTGGAGATGAGATAATATCATTTATTATTAATCTCGTTTGGGAATGATTATGCAAATTTTCCACAAATTTAGGGAAGTTGCCCAGGATCCCAAATTTTGTTAGAGAGGTTTTTAAATGGTTGAAAATTACAGAGTCAAACGCTTTTTCTGCGTCAATTGACAAGATGGCTAGGTCAGGGAGGCCCTCCCCCCCCTCAGAGGGAAGGTTCTGAAAATGATCCATTACAATAAGGAGCTCTCTGATTTTTGCCGCAGAGTTACGTCTATTCAAGAAACCGGCTTGATCCGTATGAATTATTTTTGCTAAGATGGGCTGATGTCTAGATGCAATAATAGAAGACATCATTTTGAAATCAGAGTTAAGCAGAGCAATTGGTCTGTATGATTCTTTTTGCATAGGATCTTTCCCTCCCTTTAAGATCAGAGTTGTAAATGAGGAGCAGAAGGAAGGTGAAACTGATTTACCATTAACATAGATCTCATTATAAAGATTGCCTAGAAAAGGCCCTACTTCAGCTGATAAAATTTTATAAAATTCATTTGGTAGCCCATCTGGGCCTGGGGCTTTATTTGAGGAAAGCTTAGAAATTGTTTTCTCTATCTCTTCCTTTGTAATAGGAGAGTTAAGACTAATATTGTCTTCCTCTGAGATTGTTGGATGAGTAATTTTATTCCAAAACTCAGCAGCTCTCGAAACATCGTATCCCTTGCAGGTATATAAATCCTGGAAATATTCTGAAAATAAATCAGAGATTTCCTCAGGCTTTGATATTTGCTTCCCATTATTGTGAAGTTTTTCAATAGTTTGTTTCTTTCCTTCAGTTTTAACTAGTTTAGCTAACATTTTTCCCGACTTATTGCCAAATCTGTATAATTTAGCTTGAAATCTAAGTTCCTTGTGTGTTTCCTGGGTCATTATGAAAGTGTCTCTAGCACTTTTAGCCCGAATATATTTCGCCCAGTTTAAGGGATTTTTCTCAAGTAGGAAATGGTTATATGAATTAATTAAATGACTATTAATCTCTTTTTCCCTTGACTTCAACTTTTTAGTTAAAATGGCAACATAGGCTATGATTTCCCCTCTTAACACTGCTTTAGCAGTCTCCCAGAAAATATCTGGACGCCCAATATAATCACTATTAAGGTTGAGATAATCATTGAACTTATTTCTAATCCATTCTTTAAATTTTAAGTCTGTTGTTAAATGATAAGGGAAAAAAAAACGTGATATTTTGGGCTTTGAGTGACTAAGATGTAAGTCTAAAAAGATAGGCCCGTGGTCAGAGAGAAGAACCGGCATTATTCCTGCTTTTACTTTTGTAATGGGTAAACGCTCATCTGTAAGAAATAGGTCGATCCTAGAAAGTGTTTTGTGGGCTTTGGAGAGACAGGTAAAATCCTGAGTGTCAGGATTTTGGATTCTCCAAATATCACGAAGTGCCAAATTTTGCTTGATTTTATTAAAAATCTTAGTGTCTATACTATCCTTTTTCTGTTTCAATTGCATGGAGTCCCTTCTAAGCCTATCTAGGGGAGATTGAGGTGCCATATTAAAATCTCCCCCTAGAATCAGATGTCCTTCAGACAATAATAGAAGCTTAGATTGAATATGGTCCCAAAACCCTGGGTCAGATATATTTGGTCCATATATATTACATAGTGTGTAGATCTTCTGGGCAGCTCTAAGTTTCACTAGGACATACCTCCCCTCCAAGTCAACCTCAGATTGTAATATTTCTACTTGGGACTTTTTCCCTATCAGTATAGCTACGCCTCTTTTTTTCCTGATACTTGGTGCTACAAAAACCTCTCTAACCCATTGCGCTTTTAATTTAAGAGATTCCTCAAGATTTAAATGGGTTTCTTGTATGAAGCCGATATCTGCATGGGCTTTACCTAGATGGGTGAGTATTGCCTTCCGTTTAATAGGAGACGAAATGCCCCCTACATTCCAAGATATTATTTTTAATTTATTTAGTTTTGAAGGCATTTACTTAGGGGGGAGGGGGGAGGGAGCGAGAGGGAGAGGAGAAGAAAAAAAAAAGAAAAAAAACAAAAAGAAAAAAAAAAAAGGAAAAAAAAACAAAAAAAACCAAACAAACAAACAAACAAAAAAAAACAGCAATAAAATAAACTAACCATTCCCTATCCCGAGGGAATTCCCTAGTCATAGATCCTAACCTCTTTTTATAACAAAGGATCATTTCTTAGCTAAACTTGTGACTTTAGTGTCTTGAAGAAATCCTCAGCTAATTGAACATCATCAAATAAATGTATGGTGTCATCCACTTCAACTCTAAGTTTAGAGGGATATATTATGGTGGCATGATGTCCATTCTGTATGAACTTAGTGCAGGTTGGTGCCATCTCTCTTCTCTTAGATGCTGTGTGGGCAGAAAAGTCTTGAAAAATCAAAATCCTGGTATTATCAATTAGGAGTGGCTGGTTTTTACGATAGAGTTGTAGCAACATAATTTTATCCTGGAAATTAAGCAATTTTGCAATCACAGGTCTCGGACGATTCTTATCTTTATTATCTAGGCGAGGGGAGCCTATTCTATGCGCCCTTTCTACTAGGATCGGATGGTAGGTTGGAGGGACATTTAGGGCCTTAGCAAGCACATTTGATATAAAATGACACAAATTGTCATATTGCTTATCTTCTGGAAGGCCTATTATCCGAATGTTGTTCCTTCTGGAACGATTTTCAAGATCCTCCAACCTATCATTGATCCTGTGAATATTAGCATTTGAGGTCTCAATTTTAGAGTTCTGTGCTGTTGTTAAGTCTTCTAGGTCTGACACTCGCTGTTCTATTTCCTGCAATCTGTTGGAAAATTGTCTGATCTCTTGAGTTAATAAGGAGATATCTTGCTTGATTTCTGTCCTTAATGTGTCAAACTTAGGTGTTAGAGCCTCAGAGATGCTGGTAACTAGACTCTGTATGTTAGTTACCTCAGGTAATGTTATCATGTGCGTATTTGTTGTTTCTGTAAGAGAATCTTGTGTATTCTTGGATTTCCTCTCTCTATTTCTCGCTGCCATGCCTGGTGGGGGTGTTTTAGGGGAGATAGAGAGAAATTTGTCCATGTGCTATGTGTCTCTCTTTTCCTCTCCTCTCTCTCTTTCCCTTCCCTCCCCCCTTGTTTGGTGGAGAAAGGGGAATTGTTAAGTGAGCCACTTGTCAGTGGGGTGCAGGAAAAAAGAAGAATGTGACTAAGAAGGGTAATTATCAAGTGGAATGTGATAATGTGAGGTAATGAGGGGAAAGGGGAGTGGTTGAAGTGAGGAGAGGGGGGAAGAATAAAAAAAAATAATAAAAAAAAAAAAAAAGATGTTTTAAAGGGACAGTCAACACCAGAATTTTTGTTGTTTTAAAAGATAGATAATCCCTTTATTACCCATTCCCCAGTTTTGCATAACCAACACAGTTATAATAATACACTTTTTACCTCTGTGATTAACTTGTATCTAAACATCTTCTGACAGCCCCCTGATCACATGACATTTTATTTATTATCTATTGACTTTCATTTTAGCCAATTAGTGCAGTGTCTGCCACAATCCACGGGCATGCTTACAATGTTATCTATAGGGTTTACCTGAACTAGCTCTCCCCTGCTGTGAAAAGCAAATACAAAAGCATGTGATTAGAGGCGGCCTTCAAGGGCTTAGAAATTATCATATGAGCCTTCCTAGGTCTAGCTTTCAACTAAGAATACCAAAAGAACAAAGCAAAATTGGTGATAAAAGTAAATTGGAAAGTTGTTTAAAATTACATGCCCTATTTGAAACATGAAAGTTTTTTTTGGACTTAACTGTCCCTTTAAGTGATAAAAATTAGGTGGGGTGTGTGTTTATTTTTATTTAAATTATTATATTAGTATTTATTGTGCTGTAGTGTGAGTTGTGAGTTTCTCTTTTTTTTTTCCTATTTCAACTTTCAGTGTTCAGGTTCCCCCTTTCTTTTCTCCTCTTAATTTTAAAATTAATAAGGTGGGAAGGAGGGATAGCAAAATTTGTATATTTGTGATTCTACTAGAGATTTAAATATATAAAATTGGCAGCAGTTTAAATATTACAGGAGTTATTCAACTCAGTAGCCCTTCTACAGATTTATTGGTAATGATATTATCAGATTGGTTAGTCTGACACTTTACCTGTGACTGAAGGTGTTCATGACTAAGGAGAGAGAGTCATGTAATGCAAATTCGTGCAGGTTCTCTTTTCATAGAAAAATAGATTAAATCTGACTATTTAGCAACTTGTTCCTTATTTAGCTCCAAGGAGTATATGAATATAGTCTCTGAAGATATGTTTTTAAATGCAAGCCTCTGTATAGCAAGTTTAAACAGTATACAAGCAAAGAGAGAAAAATGACACTTTGTTACATTTTCAGATCAAGTTATTTATCAACTTCTAACTATAGCCTTGGAGTTGTAACCATATATTACCTTTCCCTTCCCTTCCCTCTCCCCCTCCCCCTTCCTTCAGTGTAATCTGACTAGTACAACTCAAGTAGGAGAGAAACAAGGGAAACAAGGAAGAAGGGAAGAAAAAAGAAAAAAAAAGAACTAATTAAGCTTCCTGCAAGTTTAGTGCTGATAACAGAAACAGGATTAACCATACAATGCTTGTTCTCAATTACAGTTCAGATAAAAGGACAGAGGACAAAAGAGAGGAGAATTAATTATCCTATCTCCTGTTCCCTACCAGCTTGTTTCCTAGTTAACTCCAGGAGGTGTGAGAGTTTTTTTAATGAGGAAAAGAGCGCTCTGAAAATATGCTTTAAGTTGCACCCATATCCAATACAGACATAAAGGGAAAAAAAAAAGAACAAGCAGAGAGAGATATCACTTTGTTACTTTTTCAAATCAATCATTTGTCAAATTCTAGCTATGACCTCTGAGTTGTAACAATATATTACCTTTTTTTCTTTTCTCCTCCCCCTCAATGTGGTCTGTCTAATACAGCTCACGAAAAAGAGAAGAGAAGAAAAAAAAAAAAAAAAAGGAGCAATTAAGCTTCCTGCAAGTTTAGTGCTGGTAACAAGGACAGGTTTAGCTATGCAATGCTTGCTTTAAATTACAGTACATATAGAAGAAAACAAAGAACAAAAAGAAAAGGGTTAATTCTCCTATTTCTTATTTTTTAGCAGCTTGTTTCTTAGTTAGCTCCCGGGGATATTTAAATTTATAATGGGGCAGAGAACCCTCTGGGAGTGTGCTTTTAAATGCAGATATATCTATAACAGGTGTAAACAGTAAAAAAGCAAGCCGAGAATGACATTCTGTTACATATTCAACTCAGATCTGTTATAAAGGTAAACACATGTAAATGACATACACAGTGTTAATTTTCAGCGTCTTCTTATTTTAAACAAAATAAGTTTTGATTTTTTAAGATAGTTATAGCCTAGTATATTTATGTTAAGGTCCAAATTAGTACTTGAGTCTATGTCCTTTCCCTTAAGCCCTTCTTTTCACACCTTGGCGTTTTCTTAAAAAGGTTTGTTCTATGCTTATAGGGGGAGAGGAGGGTAGGGTGTCAAGTGAGTTCCCCTGTGATGTTTGTAACGTTACCCTGCGATGGCCTGGATCACCTCTGTGGGAGAAGATGAATGTTTCCTCAGTGCGGCCCCTCTCACGCAGCACCGGTGGGAGAGGGGACCCGCGATGCAGTCAGCCAAAGATGTAAAAGGCTACCTTACCGCCAAGGGTCAGGCCGGTATAGAGAGTGGTGGCTCAGCAGAGATGGTCGTATTCCATAACCAGAAGGATACCTTTAGATGCCGATGTCGGTCCGCCCCTCACGCAGCACTGGTGGGAGGGGCCTGGGCGACCGAGAAAGAAACAGAGTATTCCCGGCTCCTTCACCTCTCTCTCTCCCCCGCAGCAGAGAAACCACTCCAGCCAGGTGGGACCAAGCAACCTCCGATCAGGCGAGGGGGCTCAGGGCAGCATCTGGACACCGGGTAAGTGCAGGGATCCAGAAATGGAGCAACAAAAACAAGATAGTTCCCTTTTCCTTTATCGCACTCTGGGGTGGATATAACAATGTAATTTGCCTGGCAAGTCCCGCCAGGTGTTGCTGAAAGGGTAGTTCAATACGGAAGAAAAAAAGTGTTGCTTCCAGAAAGTATTTTTAAAGTTCTGAGGTAGGGTCTTCTAACTGCTGCAGTTTACAGTTTTGCAGCCTAGTGCGTTGGTGTGGCACTATGTGGGTTCTGGAGGCGATGGTCTAGCCAGACAAGCCGCCCTGGGTCTAAGGGTTTTAGGCGCGAGAACTCCGCCAAGGGCTTGTGTTGAGGTAATGCTGCACAGGTGTTCCACACTCCCATACACCTGAGCTCCTCCTCTTCCTGGAACCTCAATTCAGAGCATGCCTCTAGAGCATGTCATTTCTAGAGCATGCAATTTTAAACAACTTTCTAATTTACTCCTATTAACATTTTTTCTTTGTTCTCTTGCTATCTTTATTTGAAAAAGAAAGTCCAGAACCTTGGACAGCAATTGTTTATTGGTGGATGAATTTATCCACCAATCAGCAAGAACAACCCAGGTTGTTCACCAAAATGGGACGGCATTTAAACTTAGATTCTTGCTTTTCAAATAAAGATTCCAAGAGAATGAAGAACATTTGCTAATAGGAGTAAATTAGAAAGTTGCTTAAAATTGCATGCTCTACCTGAATCACAAAAGAAAAAATTTGGGTTCAGTGTCCCTTTAAAGTTTGTAACAGGGAAATACATGACCAAGGTTTTACTGAGAATGGGCTTCGAGGGTACCTTTATGACAGCCATTCGAGCAATCTACTCGAAACCCCAGGCTCAGGTGACTGCGGGAGGCTATAGATCTACCATCTTCCCCATACTTAACGGCACGAGACAGGGATGTCCCCTGTCGCCCTTACTATTCGCGCTCTGCATTGAACCTTTGGCAGCTAGAATAAGAACGCACCCAGACATAGAGGGAGTTAAGATAGCACACTCAGAATACAAACTGGCCCTATTCGCAGATGATATCCTATTGACCATTACAAAACCTCTCATCTCCTTACCCAATTTATATGCAGTGTTAGCATCCTTCTCGACCATATCAGGTTACAAAATTAACTTGGATAAGTGTGAGGTCCTCCCTATTGCTATTCCTCACCAAACTAAGAAATTATTGGAGCTAAACTTTGATTTTAGGTGGGTCAAGCACACACTTAAATACTTAGGGATTAACCTTTCACAACAAATACAACACCTATATAAATACAACTACCCACCTCTATTTCAAAATATCAGACATCGCAAAATGGCGCAAGCATAACTTCTCTTGGATGGGAAGATTGGCTGCAGTCAAAATGACCGTTCTACCTCGATTGCTCTATCTATTTAGAACACTGCCTATAAAGATTGTAATCTGCAGATATTGAAAAGCTACAGACAGATCTCTCAGCCTTCATAAGAGGTACAAAAATGGCGAGGATTTCTAAACAATTAGTACATAGACATAGATCTCTAGGAGGGGTTGGGGGGCCTAACTTAATAGACTATTATAGAGCAGCCAGAACAGCACAAGATGCGATGATACTGAGGAGAGAGGGAGAAGCTGTCTGGATTACCTTAGAGGCGGAATTAGAGGGGAGGACATACCCAGACTCCATTTTGTGGACCACACAGCAGAACAAGGTTGACGACCGTCACCCAGAAACACACACAAGAGATCTTACAGTTAAGTTATGGTCAAAAATTAGGAAGAGAGAAGACATCATCCCTAAAAATTCCTTGCTGATGCCAATTAGATATCTCTTACAGGGGGATACAAATAAACATCTAAAGAAATGGGAGAATAAGGGCCTCTATAGAGTAGCAGACATAGTAGAAAAGGGGGCAATGTTACCTTTCTCTCTGTGATATACCTTTAAGGTATATCCCGCCTACCTTTCCTCCACCCTATATCAAGCACACCTGAACCATCATTCCTTGCCTGAAAATTGTTTTCTCTTTGGAGCTTATCTGATCGCATCCCTCATGCTGTGATTCTACTTTTGATATTTCCTAACTTGCTTCATTGTTTCTTTCTCTCTGAAACAGCAGTAGTAAGTGAGGATCTTTTGCTGTACACTTTACTTTCAAAAGTATTTCATTATTTCTCCAATTCTACCGGAATTCTATTATTTCATCAAACCGGATCAAGGAGCCACCGGATCTACTTGCAGCGTCCCGGAAGCCGCACTCACACCAACGCAGTATACCGGTCACAGAGGTAAAACCGTTCTCCTCAAACCTAAGGTAATATTTAATCCATTTACAAAGGATCCGTTCTTACCTTGTAACTCTCTGGAAAGCATCCGCATTACCATGCTAAATCTACCGGTTACTACCATAGTCTGACTGTGCTGTATATATTTTATGTATGATTGTGTGAGTGCGTGAAGTCATTCCTGAGAATTGTTACAATAAGGATACAACTACTGAAGTTTTACTAAGTGTAACTAAATACACATTTACTCTATCATATCTCTGAACTGTTTGCTTTATGTTCCTTACCTATATTGCAACAATTGTTTCTACTCAAGTATTCCTTGCTTCTGCTTGGCATCTACGAAGTTTTCTTTCAGTAAAAGTCTCACCAGTGATTTAACAGGTAGTTCAAACCATACTGCCTGTTTTATTCATTAAAAGAGCAACAAACCCTTAGCTTAAAAACACTGCATAAGTTCCTGCATAAAACAGGACATCACATAATTTTCAGGCCACAGTGTTCTAAGGGTTTGTTACTGGTAAACAAAACTTTGTTATTATGGATGCAAATGAAATTAAAACTGAGTTCTCTAACATACAAAGAAAATTAGATTATCTTGCACAAGGCTTAACAGAAGTACAAGCAGATAATACCGCATTAAAAGCTATTGTTAAAGAATATATGTCTCACAAAAGTACTGATGTACCTGAACCCCATATTCAATACCCTCAACCTTTCACTGGTAAAAGACATGAATTCGAGATTTCAAGACTGCTTGTAAACTTCTTTTTACCATGAGACCCCGCACATATTATTCAGACCGCATCAGGGTTTGCACCACTATTTCATTTCTACAGGGAGAGCCCAGAACCTGGGCTAACAGGTTTTATGAAAATAATGACCCAATTTTGGATTCACTACAGGATTTCTTTCAAGCTATGTCTAATCTATATGAAGATACAGATACGCAAATAACTGCAGACTCTAAACTACGCGCACTCAAACAGGGTAAGCGCACGGTGGAGGAGTACACAACTGAATTTCAAAGGTGGGCAACAGACTCACTATGGAACCAAGTTAGCCTTAAGAATCAGTTTAGGCTGGGCCTATCTGAAAACCTTAAGGATGAACTGTCTCGCCAGGAAATGCCTGATTCTCTTCCAGTACTTATTAAATTAAGCACATCCATAGATAGAAGACTCAGGGAACGGCGAGCAGAGAGATCCACTTCAGACACAATACCCAGACGTCAGGTCACTTATCCTACAACATCTGAGAAATCTCAAGGTAGTGTAACCCCTATGGAGATAGGCACTATCAAGGGGCCACTAAGTAATGAGGAAAAAATAAGAAGAAGGTTAGAAAACTTGTGTTTATACTGTGGACAAAAGGAACACACTGTCTCAAGCTGTCCTTCATTACAAAGACAAAAGAAGGGTAAGAAAACCGGTTATAAAAACATATATCATATCTCAGATACAATGCAATTGACTTTACCTCTCTCTTTGCAGTGGGATCAGGAAAATATACACTCCAAGGCATTGATTGACTCAGGTGCATCTGGGAACTACATTGATTCTGTATATATTGTAAATAATAAAATTCCTCTGGTGTGCAAGCAGAACCCTGTGTTTGTTAAATCAATTGATGGTACTTTAATAAATAAGGGACCCATTACACACCAGACAATACCTTTGCTTATAATGATAAACAATGGGCACACAGAATATATTACATTTGATGTGATCCCCATATCACTGCATACTATCATTTTAGGATATAGTTGGTTGCAAAAACATAATCCCAAAATAGATTGGGAACATTCAAAACTTACACTAGACTCAACATATTGTCTAAACACCTGTTACCCTCATAGTATTTTAACATCATCTGAGACAGGGATACCAGGGATATATCAGGATTTGGCAGAGGTCTTCAATTTGAAAGAAGCAGAGAATTTACCACCTCACAGAAGCTTTGATTGCCCTATAGATATAATTCCAGGGTCACCAATACCACATGGGAAGATCTATCCTTTATCACAAGATGAGTTAGTGTATTTACGGTCCTATTTGGATGACAACCTGAGAAAGGGATTCATATCCCACTCTACATCCCCAGCTGCAGCAGGCATGTTTTTGGTAAAAAACAAAGATGGCACTCTAAGGCCTATAATTGATTACAGGGCTTTAAACTCCATAACCATAAAGAACAGGTATCCATTACCACTAATACCAGAGATAATAGAACGGTTAAAAGGAGCACAAATATTTACTAAACTAGATTTAAAAGGGGCATATAACCTTATCAGAATGAAGAAAGGTGACGAATGGAAGACCGCTTTTCGGACTCGATATGGGTTATATCAATATAACGTCATGCCTTTTGGATTGAGCAATGCCCCAGCTACTTTCCAACACTTTATTAATGAAATCTTCCGAGATCTAATGGATATCTGTGTTATAGTGTATCTAGATGACATTCTAATTTATTCCAAGACAGAACAGGAACACGAAAGACATGTACGTTGGGTCTTAATGCGCTTGAAGGAAGACAAGTTATATGCCAAACATGAAAAGTGTTTATTTCATGTGAACAAAATCAAATTCCTGGGATACATAATAACTCCTAACAGGATCCAAATGGATCCAGATAAAGTTTCATCTGTACTAGAATGGCCCACACCAAAATCGGTTCGTGCCCTACAACGTTTTATTGGCTTTGCCAATTACTATCGAAAGTTTATAAAAAACTTTTCTGATATAGTAAAGCCCTTAACTCAGTTGACTAGTAAGAAACAAAGATATAAATGGACCGAACAGGCCCAATTAGCTTTTGACTACTTAAAGGGGCAATTCTCCAAAGCCCCCATTTTACACATGCCAGATCCTAAGCTACAATATGTGTTAGAGGTAGACGCCTCAAGTTCAGGTATAGGAGCAGTTCTATCTCAACAAGTAGACAACAAATCAGAATTATTTCCTGTAGCTTATTATTCAAGAAGATTCACACCTGCAGAAAATAATTATAGTATAGGAGATAAAGAACTCCTTGCTATCAAAGTATCCCTTGAACAATGGAGGCACTTACTGGAAGGTACACAAAAACCATTTAAAATCTTCACAGATCATAAGAATCTGGAATATTTGAAGAAAAGCAAAACTCTAACTTCCAGACAAGTAAGGTGGTCATTATTCTTAGATAGGTTCAATTTCTTGATCACTTATCGACCAGGAAGCCTGAATACCAAGGCTGATACATTATCCAGAGTACAGGAAATGACACCTCAAGAGACCCTGACTCCAATAGTACCAATCGAAAAATTTATTGGAGTCCTAACACCTTTAGAGGAAGAGATTAAAAGGGCACAAGAAAAAGAAACCAATACACCTAAATCCTGTCACAAAAACCTAAATACTGGTTTAATAAACCATAAAGATCAATTGTATATACCCTGTTCATTAAGAAAACAAATATTGAAACACACTCATGATGAACCTTTATCCGGTCATACCGGAATACAAAAAACCATTGAAAAAACAAGAAGAAACTTTTGGTGGCCCCAAATGAATCAAACCATCCAAGATTATGTCAATTCCTGTGACACTTGTGCTAGAAATAAAATAGATCATAAAGGGCCCATCGGATTGTTGACCCCATTGCCAGTTCCGGATAAACCCATGATCTCGATGGACTTTATTGTAGAGCTACCAAAATCAAGGAACTTTAACACTATATTAGTTGTCATAGATCATCTAACAAAATTGGGACATTTTATACCCCTAAAAAGGTTACCCTCAGCTTTTACTACAGCAAATGTTTTCCTTAACCACATAGTGAAACTCCACGGACTACCCACTGATATAATAACAGATAGAGGTACACAATTCACCTCATCCTTTTGGAGATCATTATGCAAATTGTTAAAAATCACACCAAGATATTCAACAGCCTTCCATCCCCAAACCAATGGGATGACTGAGAAACTAAATCAAACATTAGAACAATATCTTCGTTGTTACATTTCCCATTTGCAGGATGATTGGATAGATTATTTATCAATGGCGGAATTCTCTTACAACAATTCGGTATCATCCTCAACAAAAATGACACCGTTCTATGTAACCTATGGCTATCATCCGACAACTTTGACACTATCTAAAACTGACGTAAACTCACCAGCTGCTAAAGACTATTCTTTACAACTTGAAGCAAGACTAGCCCTAGTCAAAAAACACTTATCTGATGCAAAGAATTATCAGAAAGCTTATTATGATAAACGTCACAGACCCAGTCCAGTCTATAAAGTGGGTGACAAAGTGTTATTATCTGTAAAGAATCTAAAACTACATGTACCCTCTAAGAAATTGGCGAACCAATACATTGGACCTTTTGTAATCAATAAAATTTTGAACCCTATGACGGTATGTTTAACTCTTCCTGCAGCTTATAGGATTCATCCCACTATACATGTGTCTCTGATAAAACCTTATAATTCTACTGTACAAACCAGTCTTCAGACTCCAACTGCGTTACAAATAGATGACCACGACGAATTTGAGGTGGACCGTATTCTAGATTCTAGGATCAAGAATCGTCACCTAGAGTACTTGTTAAAATGGAAAGGTTTTGGTCCTGAGGACAATTCTTGGCATCGTAGCACTGACATTTCTGCTCCCCGTCTGATTAGATCCTTTCATCGCAGGTATCCTTTGAAGCCATCCCTCTCGTCAATTGGGGGACCCCTTAGCGGGGGGAGTGTGTGATATACCTTTAAGGTATATCCCGCCTACCTTTCCTCCACCCTATATCAAGCACACCTGAACCATCATTCCTTGCCTGAAAATTGTTTTCTCTTTGGAGCTTATCTGATCGCATCCCTCCTGCTGTGATTCTACTTTTGATATTTCCTAACTTGCTTCATTGTTTCTTTCTCTCTGAAACAGCAGTAGTAAGTGAGGATCTTTTGCTGTACACTTTACTTTCAAAAGTATTTCATTATTTCTCCAATTCTACCGGAATTCTATTATTTCATCAAACCGGATCAAGGAGCCACCGGATCTACTTGCAGCGTCCCGGAAGCCGCACTCACACCAACGCAGTATACCGGTCACAGAGGTAAAACCGTTCTCCTCAAACCTAAGGTAATATTTAATCCATTTACAAAGGATCCGTTCTTACCTTGTCACTCTCTGGAAAGCATCCGCATTACCTTGCTAAATCTACCGGTTACTACCATAGTCTGACTGTGCTGTATATATTTTATGTATGAGTGTGTGAGTGCGTGAAGTCATTCCTGAGAATTGTTACAATAAGGATACAACTACTGAAGTTTTACTAAGTGTAACTAAATACACATTTACTCTATCATATCTCTGAACTGTTTGCTTTATGTTCCTTACCTATATTGCAACAATTGTTTCTACTCAAGTATTCCTTGCTTCTGCTTGGCATCTACAAAGTTTTCTTTCAGTAAAAGTCTCACCAGTGATTTAACAGGTAGTTCAAACCATACTGCCTGTTTTATTCATTAAAAGAGCAACAAACCCTTAGCTTAAAAACACTGCATAAGTTCCTGCATAAAACAGGACATCACACTCTCACCTACAAGATAGGATGGCACCCCTCAAGTTACACTGGTTCATATATTTGCAGCTGCAATCTTCTCTCCGAGAATTCCTCAAAAACGCTCCTAGCAAGATGTCCATGACGTGAGAAACCTCCAGTCTTAGCCCACATAGACCCAAACACACAATATCCAGGCTATATGTAACAATCCAATCCCCCCCAACAGCGCCGAAGACACAAATAATGCTAGCATGGGAGAGGGAATTGGAAATAGTAAAAGACAAACAGGAATGGAAATTAATATTTAAATCGGGAGATAAGGGCTTATTAAGCGTTGATTTAAAAGAGAACACACTGAAAACAGCCTTTAGATGGTATTTAACCCCAGTTAGATCTGCACACATTAAGCCTCAGGGAAGTAACCTGTGCTATAGGGGATGTGGACAGAGAGGCACATACAAGCATATGTGGTGGGATTGTGCGGCTGTGCAGGAATTGTGGAGAAAGCTATCTTCATTTATAGGTCAGCTAATAGATGAGGAGGTTACCCTTACCATACAACAGGCACTACTACATGAACCCATAGAAATCTATCACAGGCAATTGAACACCTTCATTAGAATTTTATGCACAGTCACAAGAATATGTATCGCAAGATACTGGAAGATAGGAGCACCAACATGGTCGGAGATATATAATAAAATACAATTTACCTACACCATGTATGAGGAAGCAGCAGGAATCCTAAATAATAGGGAGACAATGCAAAGGGTATGGTTTTACTGGATAGGTAGACAAGAACAAACATCTAAAGTCTGAACTTAACATGAGCCGATACGGGGTTGGCAGGGGGTGCGCCGTGGGAAGAAGTGTCTCTACTTTTCAGGTATTGTAGTATTCTCAAAAAGAGTCACTGCTCTAGATGAGAAGGGGGGGAGAAATTGGTTGGGGTCTTTTTTTTTTTTTTCTTTTTATAGTTGTTATTCTGATAATTTATGTTATTATGTTGGATATAATTACTACTCATCCCACAATTATGTAGTCCATCTCTCTGGATGCACGAGAAAGGTTAAGATTACATGGAAAACATGCTAAGGAGTGATAGCTCCACTCTGTAATATGTATTCTGATATATTGGAAGGTATACAGGAGGGGGGAATGTTTACAGCTATGTTTTGAATACCTGTATCTCAGAAGGGATGAGAATGTAATGTTACAAGTACTTTTTTTCTTTGTATGTATATTGCAAAAATTTTCAATAAAAATTATTTTAAAATAAAGTTTATAACAGTTAGCCATTGTGGGCTCACTTCGTCTAACCAGGAGCAAGGCATACAATTTTTGTTTTAAAGGAACAGTGTACTGTGACCCCCCCCCCCCCCAATGAATAATGATCCATTTTACCTTTCAGGATGTATTAAGTTGTTTTAAAAAGTGCATACAGTGAGACCAGATAAGGATGGTTTGTATAAGTATAGAAAAATAAGCTGATCAGGTCTGCTTTTCCTGTAAGATCAGTCCATTTGATTGGGTTGTGGTTTCAATTAGAAGAAACACCTATTTCATATTTAAAAATATGCCTAAGAAATTATTTCCCATACATTTTAATCCCGGGGCTGGTATAACAAGTTACTGTAAATTCATTAAGGTAAAAACATTTTTACAGTACACTGTCCCTTTAAGTCAGAATACACTCTGGTATCTGACTCACATGTAGTAGTGGCTGCCCTAGGCTCTGGGAAATATTCATATTTGCCTCATATGATTCTCAAAACCAGAGGCAAGGACTCATGGAGAGCGTAATGCACCACTACTAGACTAACAGGGAATATTTATTTGTATTACAATTAAAGAGACATGATACCCAAATGTTGAAACACTTGAAAGTGATGCAGCATAGCTGTAAAAAGCTGACTAGAAAATAATCACCTGAACATCTCTATGTAAAAAAGAAAGATATTTTACCTCAAAATGTCCTAAGAATTCACTCCCCATTGTAAAGGACTTTAAGCAGCCAATCAGTATGCCTGTCCCGGGACCTGCAGGGGAGCAAGCCTCATGCACACTCATGTTATTTCACTATAAGTTTGCTATGAAATCTCATGAGATCACAGTAAAAGAGTTCATGACCTCAGCACTGTTGATGCTAATTGGCTGCTGTACATTTCTTCATTTTTTATTTTTTTTTACCTGCAGCTGGACAGCAGCTGAAGTATAACTTTTTACACAACACTTACTCTGGTGAGCTGAGGAAATTGTGAGGTAAAATATCTTCCCTTTTACATAGAGATGCTCAGGTGATATTTTCCTGTCAGCTTTTTACAGTTATACTGCATCACTTTCAAGTGATTTAGCATATGAGTATTATGTCCCTTTAATAAAAAGAAATGGAGAGTATAGTATTGCTGCCCCCCTAAATCATGCTGCTCTAGGCACTGACTAATTTGCTCTAGAACAAAATACCCCCTTCCCATAGAATATAAAGCTTTAATTTTTGCTCAGATATTGAAGTGTGATCCTATTTAAATCAGCACAATCTCAAAGATGTGAACGTGCACATTTGTCAATCTGTGCAAACTACCAAACTATGCCCCAAACTGAAGTTCTATGTATTACCCTTGAAGTCACTCACACCAGAGAGGAGACTTTTATGTGTTTATATTGTTTAGACCGTTAGGATGTGAACACATTGCAGCACGTGGTCTAGTGCCCTCTGCTGGGCACAGTGAGTTGTAATAACCCAAAGGATGCTGATTATCAATACATTTTCAGATGCCCAATAAAAAAAAACCAGAAGATTTATTAAAGGGACACTGAACCCAAACTTTTCCTTTCATGATTCAGATACAGCAGCCATTTTAAGCAACTTTGTAATTTACTCTTATTATCAATTTTTCTTTGTTCTATCTTTATTTTTAAAAAAGCAGGAATGTAAGCTAAATGCAGCCACCAATCAGCAAGAGCTATCCAGGGTGCAGAACCAAAAAAAAGCAGGAATGTAAGCTAAATGCAGCCACCAATCAGCAAGAGCTATCCAGGGTGCAGAACCAAAAAAAAGCAGGAATGTAAGCTAAATGCAGCCACCAATCAGCAAGAGCTATACAGGGTGCAGAACAAAAAAATGGGCCATCTCGTTAGCTTACATTCCTGCTTTTTCAAACAAAGATACCAAGAGAACTAAGAAAAAATGATAATAGGAGTCAATTATAAATTTGTTTAAAATTGCAGCTCTATCTGAATCATAGAAGAAAAAAATTGGGTTCAGTGTCCCTTTAAGCAGCAACACACTATCAAAAGTAAAAGAGAGAAAGTTGTGAGACCATACAGAGCCATCATGTGTGTTCCTATGTAAAACAAGAAGTTAAAGGGACAGTAAATGTTGAGTTTAATAAATGACCAATGTATGCACCAAACTAGTTAAAGGGACATCAAATCCAAATTTTTCTTTCATGATTTAGATAGAACATACAATTATAAACAACTTTTCAATTTACTTCTATTATCAATGGTTCTTTGTTTTCTTGTTATCCTTTGTTGAAAAGCAGGGATATAAGTTCAGACGTGTGCAAATGTCTGCAGCACTCTATGGCAGCAGTTTTGCAACCATGTTATACATTAGCCAAAGCTCTAGATAGCAGCAGTCATGTAGTGCTTAGGCACGTGCACGCTACCTACCTATGTATGTCAAATTTGATAATAAAAACAAATTGGAAACTTTTAAAAATTGTATTCTCTATCTGAATAATGAAAGAAAATGTTTGGTTTTCATGTCCCTTTAATAACCTCACTCCCCCGATTTTCATTTAATCTGTTGACTTAACACCTCACAGTTGTACTAAAAGGAACCAGTTTATGTCACTGGGTGGTTTGGCTTCTGATCAGATGAAATCGGCTTACGCTCTAGCTTTGTTGGGGAATATTTATCAAGCTCCGTATGGAGCTTGAAGCCCCGTGTTTCTGGCGAGTCTTCTAAAGAGCGCTGCTCCATAACCTGTCCGCCTGCTCTGAGGAGGCGGACAGACATCGCCGGAAACAGGGTCGGCTCCAGAATGAATGAAATGGGGGGGCATTTTTTTTTCACGAGGGGGCACGCATTTAAAAAGCATGTATGAGAGTCAAAATAAGAGCAGACCTACTGTGGCAGTCCAGGGGTTACATTTATCAGATCTCTGGCTGTGCAGGAGTTAGATTTGTTTATATTTCTGGAAGTGCAGCGGTTACATGTGTCATATCTCAAGGAGTATAGGGGTTACATTTATAAGATGTCTGGCAGTGCCGCAGCAGTTACATTTACCAGATTTATGGCAGTGCAGGGGTTACATTTGTCATATCTCAGGAATGTCTCCCACATATGACACAGCCAGTGGACACATATACACACACACACACACACATGGTATATATGTATATACACACATATATATATATATATATATATATATATATATACACAAACAAAATATATATATATATATATATATATATATATATATATATATATATATACACAGTGTGTGTATTGTGTGTATGTATGTGTGTGTATATATATATATATATATATATATATATATGTGTGTATATATATATATATATATGTGTGTGTATATATATATATATATATATATATATATGTGTGTGTATATATATATATATATATATATATATATATATATATATATATATATATATATATATATATATATATATATATATATATATATATAATAAAACAACCTTGGGGACAAATAGATGTTTTGAAACATGTAAATAATAAACATAAGGCTATTTCACTCATTGTCCCACAGCTACATTTGAAGTGTGTGTATTTGAGCACCTATAATCTGACACACATTTTACACTGATCACTGCAGATAAAGCAGGCACAATGCACACTTGTTTTCTGTGACCTGCAGTGGGGAAACCAAGGAATTCCCAATTTGCTTCTTTATCTGTGGCTGCCAGGATATAAAGCACAATAGGGAAGGGATACTACTCTCACACACACATTGGTTATACGGCTGTGTTTTCACAAAATTACTTCTGCCTTCCCTCTCACTGACTGTTAGCTTCTCCCAGCACTTCCTGCAGAGGTCTGATGATGTCATCATCTCACTTCAGCTCCGTAGTAAGTGGGCTAGCAGGAGGAGGGGCATTGCAAGCCCTAGCTTAACTGTGAGAGCACCAGCAGGGAAATGCAACTTTATTTCTTATCTGGTTGTAAATAGAGCAGAGTAAAGAGATTAGCTGGGCCCTCCAGTGGAGGATCTCTTTTAAAATGTAAAAAAAAAAAAAAAAAAAAAAATTTTTTTTTTTTTAAATCACTTCTTTTGCCCTGGGGGGCACAGCATTCCATTTGGGGGGGCATTGCCCCCCAAAGCCCCCCCTTAGAGCCGACCCTGGCTGGAAATCAACCCGATCCAATACGATCGGATTGATTGACACCCCCTGCTAGCGGATCTGCTAGGGGCGGCATTGCACCAGCAGTTCACAAGATGTGCAGCGGACATGATCCGCAATATCGGATCATGTCCGCTTGCACCTTATTAAATAGGCCCATTGTGTAAACTGCACTTGCCCATCCCCTTTCTTTCTTGAAAGTGTATGTCTTAAGGGGCTTAAAGGGAAACGATACCCAAATGTTGAAGCACATCAAAGTGATGCAGCATAACTGTTAAAAACTAACAAGAAAATATTACCTGAACATCTCTATGTAAAAAGGAAAATATTTTACCTCAAAATCTTTTTAGATTTTACACCCCATTGTAAAGAGACTTTAAGCAGCCAATCAGGATGCAAGTCCCAGGACTTGCAAGGGAGCATGCATCTAGCATGTGCAGGGACATCCTTGTTATTTTCTTCTTCAGTTTAAGTAAGTTCTATGAAATCTCATGAGATCACAGCAAAGCAAAGCATGACCCCAGCACTACAGATGCTGATTAGCTATTGTACTGATGCTGATTAGCTATTGTACTGATGCTGATTAGCTATTGTACAGATGCTGATTAGCTATTGTACTGATGAGCTATTATACTGCTGCTTATTAGCTATTGTACAGATGCTGATTAGCTATTGTACAGATGCTGATTAGCTATTGTACAGATGCTGATTAGCTATTATACAGATGCTGATTAGCTATGTTACAGATGCTGATTAGCTATTGTACTGATGCTGATTAGCTATTGTACTGATGCTGATTAGCTATTATATGGATGCTGATTATCTATTGTACGGATGCTGATTAGCTATTATAGAGATGCTGATTAGCTATTGTACAGATGCTGATTAGCTTTTTTTTTTTTAATTTACAGTTTGACAACAGCTGAAGTATATCTGTTACCAGAGCACTTGCTCTGGTGAGTGGAATACATTTGAGGTAAAATATTTTCCATATTTACATAGAGATGCTCATTTTATATTTTCATGTCAGCTTTTTACAGTTATGCTGCATCACTTTCAAGTTAGTTAGCATATGAGTATTATGTCCCTTTAAGACTGCACCAGTTTCAGGCATTGGTGCTGGCAGTACAATTTCTGATTGGCCATAGAGCCCAAAAACATAAACTTAAAAAAAATCTTTGTCCGAGGAAATAAAAGAGGGGAAATAAGAGCAAAAATATCCATGTCAACCTATGTACATGCCTAGAGTCCCGCTATAATGTGGGAGTACTTGTGTTAAGTAACCTGATTGGTCACCTTATTTGGGACTCTAGTCACCAGATTTATTTCCAGCCCCAGATTTAACCTTACCAAACAGGACCAATAAGGTCATCAAATGCCAATGTTGAAAATGTAATGTATGGCAAAAATAGCCGTTTGTAGAAAAAATAGGATCTGGCTTGATAATGGGGGAGCGGTGGAGACTAGAAAAGGCCAAATAGATAAAATGGCACATAAAAGTTCAGAACCAAGAAATGATAAAACCATAATAAATTGCTCTGTGGCTTGTGATCACTCTAGGGGCAACCTCTATTTGCCAAAAATGTGCCTTTCACAGATAAGACCTTCTCTGCAATAGATCAGCCTGGTCCCTCATAAAAAGGATAGTCCAGTCCCAAAACACCAGATAATAAACCTCTGAACAAGGGGATTTTTGGGCAAAGAAAGGCTGCAGGGTGGTGACTAGCCCCAGAACAAGCTATTTAGTTTTTTCCATTGGATGTTAATAATGACCCTTTGAGATTGCTGTCCCTGAGGGTGATGCGGGTATTTAGAAATGCCCAGTGTGTCTATAGAAATATGGCTGCATCTCAAGGAGAAGTAACAAAAAGGTGGAAATGTAGGTCTACGATTATTTGATATTTCATTGGTTGGGTTTAAAGAGACACTGCACCCAATTTTTTCTATCATGATTCAGACAGAGCATGCAATTTTAAGCAACTTTCTAATTTACTCCTATTATCAAATTATTTTCATTCTCTTGGTATCTTTATTTGAAATGCAAGAATGTAAGTTTAGATGCCGGCCAATTTTTGGTGAACACACTGTGTTGTTCTTGCTGATTGGTGGATAAATTCACCCACCAATAAACAAGTGTTGTCCATGGTCCTGAACAAAAAAATAGCTTAGATGCCTTCTTTTGGCAAAAAGAAACTACTCCAGGTCCACTGCTCCTGTTCACTACTCTTGGTCACTACTTCTGGCCACTACTGCTGGCCACTACTGCTGGCCACTACTGCTGGCCACTACTGCTGGCCACTACTCCTGGTCACTACTCCTGGCCACTACTCCTGGTCACTACTCCTGGTCACTACTCCTGGTCACTACTCCTGGTCACTACTCCTGGCCACTACTCCTGGCCACTGCTCCTGTTCACTACTCTTGGTCACTACTTCTGGCCACTACTGCTGGCCACTACTGCTGGCCACTACTCCTGGTGGTAACTACTCCTGGTCACTAGTCACAGAACAGGCTTTTATGAGTTTGTTCATTCGTTGGTTGAACGCTTATTTCACCTTATTTATAGTCTCTCCTGCTTCACCTTTATGAAGCTGACCCCTGTACACACACAAATGTATACTGTATATTACATCTTGAGCGTAATTCTTAGGTTGATTTTCATCTTTCTGTAAATAGATAAAGAAATGTACAAACAATATATGTGCCATATAGTGATGTGTTATGTGTTTAAATACCTGTAATATGAACATGTCAGCTGCATACTGCTGAAACTGTATCTGTCTGTGCTGGACTTGGACTCTGTAAACTTTGTTAACTCAGACTGTGACCCTGCAAGCACAACCTTGGCGTTGACCTGTTTAACTGTGAGATCAAGACTCGCTGACCATTCTTTATTAAGCATAGCAGAAGACTCCTCATTCAGTGAAAGAGCTGAGCGTGAGACCTTACTGTATACTTTCCTTGTACATTGGGTCTCAGGTCTCCATTGCACAACGCTCATGGGCAGCTTCTGTAATTCATTATTCATGTGAGGGTTGTGGCACAGTGTGCATTTCTTATCGGGTCCAGAATAACTTTGTACATCTATGAGCAAAAGCTTGGTTGGTTTCATGGTCACAATGTTAAAACCCTGACCCACAAGGGTATGACCTGGCACAAAAGGGAGCTGCTTGCATTGTGCACCATGGGCCGTTTGGCAGGCGTATGTAAGGTTGGGATCCCCAGAACAGGAGGATATAGGGTGCAAAACGAGCTGAACAATAAGAAGCAGCATGGCTTTATGGGTAAATTGATTTTGTCCTGGAAGAAAAAAAAGAAGGAAAAAGAAAGGTTACAAATGAATGAAAAACACAAAAAAATAGAATAGATAAAAAAATAACAAACTCTATAATGTACTAGAAAACAAATGAAAAGTGCAATATAACAAAGGCTGGTAATCAACATGAACTATTCCAAACCTTTCACAATAGAGCAAGATTCACATAGATGGTACCATTTAAAATAAGTTTCCATTTAACTTCTATTATCAAATGTACTTTGTTCTCTTTGTATCCTTTGTTGTTAGCAGGTAGGCAGGCTCAGAAGAGTGCATGTGTCTGGATCACTATACGGCTGCAGTTTTGCAAGAATGATTTAACTTATGTTATACATTGTGCAAACACTTCTGTCATCTAATGCTCAAAAGCATTCTTGCAAAACCGTTGCCATATATTTCTTCAGACACGTGCCCTTCCTACCTAGGTATGCTCTCCAACAAAGGCTACATGAGAACAAAGTCAATGTGATAATATAAGTAAATTGGAAAGATTTAGAAGTGTGTGTTCCATCTGAATCATTGGGTTTCATGTCCCTTTAACATTAAACAAATTGAGAAATTTACCGCAGTCTTGATTGACAATCAGAATTTAGCGTTCGGAAATTAACCCGTTATTTGCTTTGTGCTTTGAATTTTATGAAGTGTTTATTTGGATCACACAAATGTAAAATCACAGATCAAACATTTAAATGTTTTTTTCTAGATTCCCATTCTGGATCTTGCTAAATTGTTGGGACATTTGTTTGCTCCCCCCTCCTACCCCGGCTCTGCCCACCGTCACTACCCACAAGGCTTCTCACCCCCCTGCCCCAGTAAGTCTCTGCAAAATATTGGGAGGTGTGTTTTGTGCATAAAAAAATTACGTTAAGGTTACGTTAAAGCCTTTTAAACTAGAAGCTTGTGCATAACTCATCCTTGTGCACAGATTGCTCATTGGCTGAAAAGGACACTCCCTGCAGCTTTATTGAGGCAGGAATCTACTCAGCTTAAAGGGACATGAAACAATTTTAAACAACTTTCTGATTTACTTCTATGATCAAATTTGCTTTATTCAGTTGGTATCCTTTGTTGAAGGACCTGTAATGCACTACTGGGAACTAGTTGAACACATTGGGTGAGCCAATGACAGCTAGCTCCCAGTAGTGCATTCCTGCTCCTAAACCTACCTAGGTATGCTTTTCAACAACAGATATCAAGAGAGTTCAGCAAATGAGATAAAATAAATACACACACACATATATACACACATACTTACATACATATATATATATATATATATACACACACACATATATACACACATAAATACATATATATATATATATATATATACACACATACATACATATATATATATATATATATATATATACACACATACATACATATATATATATATATATACACACTTTCATACATATATATATATATATATATATATATATATATATACACACATACGTACATATATATATACACACACACACATATATATATATATACTGTGACAGGAACACTTTTAACCACAGTCTTCTAGGGCACAAATGCAGCACAGGACAATCCACTGTAGTTTAAAAGGCTTTATTTTTCACAGCAATAACAAACAGGCAGTTCATTTCCAAAAGAGGGAAATCCTTCCTCTGCAGAAAAGTTAAGTGCTTTTAAATGTGTCCCAGCACTTCACAGCATTCCACAAGTGCTTTGTAAAAATAATGTCCTTTTACAGTTCACAGGAACAAAAGTCTTTTACACAGTGTAACAAACACACACACACCAGCTTCTGTAGCTGTATATCTCTCTCTCAAGGCCTAAGTGAGGCTGCTATTTAAACCCTCACAACTTCTAATTAGCCACACCTGTGATTAGCTGCTGGACAGCTTCACAGCTGTCTGGGATAATCAAATACACACTCTTTCTCCCTGGGGTTTTAACTGAAAGGAGAAATAGCATGTACAATGCTTGGTCTTAAATATCTTCCATTTATAACCAGGCCTTGCTTTCTGTCACATATCCTCCCCCCCAGCTCACACCCAGTGGGTTGAGCGACCATGGACATCAATGAATGTACCCGAGACAAACCATCAGCATTGCCCTGCAAAAGACCGGCCCTTTGCTCAACAGTAAAATTGAAGGGTTGCAAGCTAAGAAACCACCTAGTAACCCTTGAATTTGTTTCCTTATTCTGACTCATCCATGTGAGAGGAGCATGATCTGTTATTAATTTAAATTTTCTTCCCAACAGATAGTACCTAAGGGTCTCTAAAGCCCACTTAATGGCAAGGCATTCTTTCTCTACTATAGAATAGTTCTTTTCCTGTGAAATAAGTTTTCTGCTTAGGAAAAGGACAGGATGCTCTTCTCCCTGACACTCCTGCGAGAGAACTGCTCCTAAACCAACATCAGAGGCATCTGTCTGTACAATAAAATCTTTAGCGAAATTGGGGGTTACCAAAACTGGATGGGCACAAAGGGCATCTTTCAACTGTTTAAAAGCTTGTTCTGCTTCTGGGGACCATTTTATCATAATTGGGGCCCTTGCTTTTGTGAGATCCGTCAAGGGTGCCGCAATTGTAGCGAAATTCGGGATAAACCTTCTATAATAACTAGTTATCCCAATAAATGCTCTTACTTGTTTTTTAGTTAGAGGCTGTGGCCAGTTCTGTATGGCCTCTATTTTTGTTGTCTGAGGTTTAACTAATCCTCTACCAATAGTATAACCCAAGTACTTAGCTTCCTGTAAACCAACAGTACATTTTGCAGGATTGGCAGTTAACCCAGCGGACCGTATTGCATCAAGTACTGCTTGAACTTTTGGAAGATGGGATTCCCAATCTGTACTATAAATTATAACATCATCCAAATATGCTGCCGCATAACGAACATGGGGTTTCAGAATTCTATCCATCATCCTCTGGAAAGTTGCCGGGGCCCCATGTAAACCAAATGGCAACACCGTATACTGAAATAAGCCCTCTGGGGTTGAAAAAGCTGTCTTTTCCTTTGCTTGACTAGTGAGAGGCACCTGCCAATACCCTTTCGTTAAATCAATTGTAGTGAGATAACGTGCTTTTCCTAGCCTTTCTATTAACTCATCTACTCTAGGCATTGGGTAGGTGTCAAATTTGGAAACACAATTAAGCTTACGGAAGTCATTACAGAACCTTAATGAACCATCCGGCTTTGGAACAAGCACGATTGGACTGTTCCACTCACTTTGTGATTCCTCAATTACCCCAAGCTTTAACATTTTTTCTACCTCCAGTTTAATAGCCTTTCTACGAGCCTCAGGGACCCTATAGGGTTTAAGGCAGACCTTCTTCCCTGGTTCTGTTATTATGTCATGCTTAATAACATTAGTTTTTCCCGGTACCACAGAAAATACCTCTTTGTTTCTTCTAATAAAATCCTTGACCTCTCGCTTCTGATGTACAGATAGGGTTTCTGATATATTTACCTCTGGTTCAGTGACAGGGAGTTCTGTAGGTTTTAAGGCAACTAAAACTTCCCTATCTTTCCAAGGTTTTAACAGATTTATATGATATATTTGCTCAGGTTTCCTTCTCCCTGGCTGACTTACTTTATAATTAACATCACCCACTTTCTCAATTATCTCATATGGGCCCTGCCAAGTAGCCAAGAATTTATTTTCAACTGTAGGGACCAGAACTAACACCCTATCCCTAGGTTGAAACACCCTGGCTCTAGCATTACGGTTGTAGCTGTACTTTTGTGCTTCCTGTGCTTTTCCCATATGTTCCCTTACAATGGGTATGACAGCTTCCATACGATCCTGCATTTGGGAAATATGTTCAATAATACTTCGATAAGGTGTTGTCTCTTGCTCCCAAGTCTCTTTAACTATATCTAGTAATCCCCTGGGATGCCGCCCATATAACAGTTCAAATGGGGAAAAACCTGTAGAAGCCTGGGGAACCTCCCTGATAGAGAACATTAAATAGGTTAACAGAAGGTCCCAATTTCTCCCATCTGTGTCAATTACCTTTCTTAGCAAACTTTTGAGAGTTTTGTTAAACCTTTCTACTAAACCATCAGTCTGAGGGTGATATACTGAGGTCCTTAGTTGTTTTATGCCAAACAACTTACACAATTCTTTTGTAACCCTGGACATAAATGGAGTTCCTTGGTCTGTCAAAATTTCCTTAGGTATCCCGACCCTGCTAAACATTAGCATGAGTTCTTTTGCTATGGACTTTGCAGAGCTGTTACGAAGGGGAACTGCCTCAGGATAGCGTGTAGCATAATCAAGGATTACCAGTATATACTGATGTCCTCTAGCAGATTTAACCAACGGACCCACCAAGTCCATAGCAATTCTTTCAAAAGGCACATCAATTATAGGCAAGGGCACTAAAGGGTTACGAAAATCTTTAGCAGGAGCTGTAAGTTGACACTTAGGGCATGAAGCACAATAATCCTTGATGGCTACAAATATCCCTGGCCAATAAAACCTTCTAAGAACTCTCTCTTTGGTTTTCTCAACTCCCAAATGCCCCCCTAGAATGTGGTTATGTGCAAGATTTAAAACAGTGTTCCTAAAAGTCTGGGGCACCAAAAGTTGTTTAACAATGTCTGTTCCTTTCTTCTCTACACGATATACCAAATCATTAACTGCTTCAAAATAAGGATAGGGTAATACATTTCCTGGCTGTGTCACAACATCATTTATAACCCTGATATTATTTCTTGCCTCTACCAATGTTGGATCCTCCCATTGGGCTTTTTTAAAATTACCAGGGCCACCAACTAGATCTATCAAATCATCAATATTTTCCGAGTTAGTACTTGGTACTTCATTACTCTGAGAAGGTTGATCACCTACTAATACAGGCATAGGGCAATAAATCTTATTTTTCTCCTTTTCAATGGAACCCCCTTCAAAATCAGTTTCAGAGAAAGGAAATACATAAATATCAGAAGTTTGACATATTTCTGGAGATTCCCATAACTCCAGAAATTTTGGAAAATCTCTCCCTATCACCACCTCATGGGCTAAATTTGGTACTACACCAACACAATATTTTAATTTACCACACTGAGTCTCAATCTCCACCTCAGCTGTAGGATATTCCCGTTTATCTCCATGAACACAGATAATTCCCATTTTTTCCCCATAATCTAATATTGCATCTGGTACTAAAGATTTAGCCACTAGTGTGACCATACTTCCTGAATCAAGCAAAGCCCTAGACACTTTACCATTAACCATCACAGTACACCAATGGGAATCATTATTAACAGAGCTGTTGCTATTAGACAATAGTGAATGTGCAACATTACAGTCCATAAATTCATCTTTATCACAGTCTCTAGCAATATGCCCAACCTCATTACATTTAAAACATCTTACAGGTTGGTTATATTTAAATGTTTCCTTAATTCCTGGGGAAATGTCTCTGGTGTTTTGCCTATACACCTGCTGCTCTCTTATCCCCTTTATCCCCTGAACAGTCTTACCAGTTCTTGTAGAGCTCTGGGACTTGGGATTGTGGGGCTGATCCATTGAAGATTGTTGCAAAACTTCTCCTGAAGCTATAAATCTTTCGACCAATACAATCAACTGATCTGCTGTTTGAGGATTACCTTGATTAACCCACCGCCGCAGGGAAGCAGGTAATCCACGCTGAAACCGGTCCATCACCAGTAGTTCCACTATTTTGGTAGCCGAATTAACCTCTGGTTGCAGCCACTTCCTGGCAAGGTGTATAAGGTCGAACATCTGGGATCTTGCAGCATTATGAGATGAAAACATCCAGGAATGGAATCTTTGTGCACGGACTGCCGAAGTCACCCCCAGGCGTGCAAGGATTTCTGCTTTCAATTTCTCATAGTCACCGGCTTGTGCTGGCTCTAAATCAAAGTAGGCCTTCTGAGGTTCACCACTAAGAAATGGCGCAAGTATACTCGCCCACTCAACTGTCGGCCATTTTTCTCTTTCTGCTGTGCGTTCAAATGCCAAAAGATACGCCTCAACATCATCAGCTGCTGTCATTTTTTGAAGATAATGACTAGCCCTTATTACTCTGGAACCTTGGCTGCCACCAACATATTCAGAGTTCAGTCTTTCTGATATGGCTTGAACCTCTCGTTGCAGAGTCTGTGTAGCACTTTGCTGCTCCTCCCGGGTCTTCCTGAATGTCTCAGCTTTCACAGCAGCCATCTGTTGTATCAACAATTCAGTGTTCTCCTTCTGTGATTTAGCCAGCAGCATAGCACTCTCTGACTGGGCCAAGACCAACTGTTGCAGTGCTGCACTATTTTCAGCAGCTTTTCTGTTAGTCTCCTGCTGTATAGCATTAGGATGGATCAAAGCTTTAATGACTTCCTCCATGTTGCTTGCAGATTATTATGCCCACAGACATACAACGTGGTTGCCCGGATTCTCCACCAAGTGTGACAGGAACACTTTTAACCACGGTCTTCTAGGGCACAAATGCAGCACAGGACAATCCACTGTAGTTTAAAAGGATTTATTTTTCACAGCAATAACAAACAGGCAGTTCATTTCCAAAAGAGGGAAATCCTTCCTCTGCAGCAAAGTTAAGTGCTTTTAAATGTGTCCCAGCACTTCACAGCATTCCACAAGTGCTTTGTAAAAATAATGTCCTTTTACAGTTCACAGGAACAAAAGTCTTTTACACAGTGTAACAAACACACACACCAGCTTCTGTAGCTGTATATCTCTCTCTCAAGGCCTAAGTGAGACTGCTATTTAAACCCTCATAACTTCTAATTAGCCACACCTGTGATTAGCTGCTGGACAGCTTCACAGCTGTCTGGGATAATCAAATACACACTCTTTCTCCCTGGGGTTTTAACTGAAAGGAGAAATAGCATGTACAATGCTTGGTCTTAAATATCTTCCATTTATAACCAGGCCTTGCTTTCTGTCACAATACACACACACATATATACACACATACATATATATATATATATATATATATATATATATATATATATATATATATATATATATATATATATACACACATATATACACACACACACACACACATATATACACACATACATACATATATACACACATACATACATACATACATATATATATATATATAAACACATATATACACACATACATGTATATATATATATATATATATATATATATATATATACACACACATATATACACACATACATACATATATATATATATATATATATATATATATATACACACACACATATATACACACATATATACACACATATATACACACATATATATATATAAACACATATATACATACATATATACACACATATATACATACAAATATACACACATATATACACACACATATATATACACATATATACACACATATATACACACATATATACACACATATATACATACACATATACACACATATATACACACATATATACACACACATATATACATACATATATATATATACACACATATATACACACACACATATATACACACATATATACACACATATATACACACACATATATACACACATATATACATACATATATACACACATATATACACACATATATACACACACATATATACACACATATATACACACACATATACATACATATATACACACATATATACACACATATATATATATATACATATATATATATATATATATATATATATATATATATATATATATATATATATATATATACACACACACATATATACACACATATATACATACATATATATCAGCAAAATACACTTTATATACAACAAAGACAAAAATCAGTTTTATGACCCTCCAAATATTATAGAATTGTACTATTCAAAAATGTGTTCATACTTCATATTTTAAAAAAATATATATATACTTTTCTTTCAGAGATGGAATAGAATTATAATAATATATATTGCATAATTATATAACTATACACAAACCAAGTCCCCCATGGTAATGAAAGAATATATATCACACAGTAATATTATTAGATCCTGAAAATATTGCATTTCATATCAGAATATCCCCTTTTTCTGTATTAAAATACTTAGAAATGGATAGAGAATCTTCTGATATGAAATCAATTATTATGTTTTTATGGAAATTAAATGAACAGTGTAGTCATTATTTTCTTTGTTTGAACAAACTATTTTTTTCTTGTCAGACTTACAAAGGTGCGTCTCTCTCCAACAATAAAGAGTGAGAGCTACTTTTGTCAGCCAGCTAGTGCTAACACGAAGAATACAACTAATATGACTGCGTTCATTTCAATTTAAACAAGTTACCGAGTACCCAGCTGTCCTGCATTTTGTGGGATTGCCATAGGTGTATGAGCTTTGCCTGTTGTCCCTATCAAAGTGCCCTAGGACCTTGTCAAAGTACCAAGCACTTCCTAACCGTGTCCCCAGACCTTCTTACACCGAACCAGCTCTGCTCATCCCCCCACCTGCTCTGCACCAGTGCTGGTCTTAGATACAGTATCAACAGATACTTACACTACCTGCGGAATTAATTAAGATTAAAAATGAATTAAAATTATTTTTACACTAATAAAATTTAGCTCAGTAATAACCCAACAAACACGTATGCCCCCTATACCAATAACGTCCCTGTTCAAATCCATTAAAATGGCAGAAACACATATGATTTTGGAGCACAATTGTACACTCGTCCCCTTTTAGCATCACAGCACTACTAAAAGGGATACATTAATATACAGGTCCTTCAATCTGATATGTAATTGCTGAACCGATGATCGATATTCTCTTTGCCCCTAATACATTTATATTTGGCTTTTGAATTAGATTAACAACGCAGATAATGACACTGTGCTGTGATTTCCCCATCTTCACTATCATTTTGCCTCGCCCCCCCTTGTAAATCTCATTACCCGAGGTTCACTTGGGGTGTATGCCAGAGGTTCGGCCTTGGGATTTCTGTATTTTGGTTTTCAGTATTTTACAAGTTAGGGATTTTATTTTTTCTGCATTTTAAAATTCGGGATGATGTTGTGTCGGCATTTTTAAGTTTCGGTATTTAGAACTTTGGGATTTCGGCATTCTGTCTTGTGTACTTCGGTCTTTTGTTATAGACCCAAATGCACCTTTACACATTTCATTTCTTTTGACTTTTCTATCCCTTTAAGTTTAAGCTGCCATAGGAAATTCATTCTGAACAACATCCTTAACAAATATCAGAGGAAATTAAATAAAACATTTTTGTGATATAAGATTTTTGTCTGTGCACGTCTAGTATGTGATATGTAGCGCTGCATCATGCTGAAGTGTTAATAACATCAAAGTGTTATATAAAAATAGGTACAAGTTTTATAGATAGAAAAATGAACAACTGCCTGTAAGATTGTTAGATCCTTTCTGTCCCCATTGTAACTTTAACATAATTTATTTGTGTCTTGTTATACAAAATAAATATTACATGTTAATAGTCTGTAATAAATCACTATGGCTTGTATTTAATTCAGAAGCCTCGTGTTAGATTTTTTTAAAGTGTATTGCAGACATTTGTTAAAAGAATTAGCCTTTTAATAATAAAACTGTCTATAAACATCCTATAGAATAGAAACCACTTGAAGGGATATTGAAGCAATTTTTATATCCTTCAGAAAAAGGAAAAAAAATGATTTATCTACAAAAATCTCCATAGGCTTTAAAGGTGTTTTTATTTTGAAAACCACTAGTTATGTTTTTTCTAAAGGCTTGTGATCAATCCTATAGTTTGTAAGGTATGTGAGCATGATTGTGTTATCTGCTGGGGCCAGTTGAGGACAGATATATATTAGCTTCTAAACTGACTAAGCAATCACTCTGTAAGATGTTGCAGGGGCAAGTCCTATATCTTTCAAGATGCATTCAGCCTATACTGGGTAATGGGAACTTTTTTTTTTCTCTCAAAGTTAATTTACAGCAGAAAAAAATAAGTAATGAAAATTCATTATAACATTTATTTTAATACTTAAAGTTAAAGATTTTATAGGGAATTTAATTTTAAATTTTTTGCCCCTTTAAATATCTGAGCAATTTGCTTAACTAACAAATCATTACGCTATTGTTTGTGCAAATTAATATTCCAACAAATAGCAATTTCTGTTGCAAGATCCGACTAAAAATTAACATCTTCATTTATAAAATTTGGTCTTTCCTAAACTCATACCCATGTGAAGCATTTTCAGCGTAGTTGGGATAGAAAGAGTTAATAATGCTCTTACAACACAATATTCAGATTCTGGACATAGAAATAGAGTGGACGTGGTAAAAAAGATGATTTTTCAATACCTGTTACTTTGCAGAGTGACAAATACAGCTCCTGACACAGGATGTGGCCGATAGAGACGGTTTGTACACGGAACAATACAAAATATTTGTGTCAGAGGCTTCTCGATGCGTCTAATACAAAAAATAAAGGAACAGTAATAGATGTATAATATAATGAATATAATATAAAATGCTTAAATGGACATAAAATCCAAATTTTTTTCTTTCATAATTCAGACAGAACAATTTTAACCCCTTATCTACCACAACATACCATGTATGTCGCTGGTCGTTAAGTTATTTTTCTTGTTTATTATACCCTTCAGCAGGCCACCGGAAATAGCACGGTCTCGTCGCTGGTGGCGGGGCACACGCAATTATAACCAAAAAACAGCTTAATGACCATTAACGTACACGGTCCTTAAGGGGTTAAACAACTTTAAATTTTACTTCTTTTGTCTAATTTGTTTCTTTTTCTTGGTATTCTTTGTTGAAAAGCATAACTAGGTAGTCTCAGGAGCTGTTGACCGGTGTCTGCACATGTATGCCTCTTGTTATTGGCTCACAGATGTGCTTTAACTAAGGATACCAAAACACTGACGGCTAGATTTAGAGTTCGGCGGTAAAAGGGCTGTTAACGCTCCGCGGGTTTTTTTCTGGCCGCACCATAAATTTAACTCTGGTATCGAGAGTTCAAACAAATGCTGCGTTAGGCTCCAAAAAAGGAGCGTAGAGCATTTTTACCGCAAATACAACTCTCGATACCAGAGTTGCTTACGGACGCGGCCGGCCTCAAAAACGTGCTCGTGCACGATTCTCCCATAGGAAACAATGGGGCTGTTTGAGCTGAAAAAAAACCTAACACCTGCAAAAAAGCAGCGTTCAGCTCCTAACGCAGCCCCATTGTTTCCTATGGGGAAACACTTCCTACGTCTGCACCTAACACTCTAACATGTACCCCGAGTCTAAACACCCCTAGCCTTACACTTATTAACCCCTAATCTGCCGCCCCCGCTATCGCTGACCCCTGCATTACACTTTTAACCCCTAATCTGCCGCTCCGTAAACCGCCGCCACCTACATTATCCCTATGTACCCCTAATCTGCTGCCCTAACATCGCCGACCCCTATGTTATATTTATTAACCCCTAATCTTCCCCCCACAACGTCGCCGACACCTACCTACACTTATTAACCCCTAATCTGCCGACCGGACCTGAGCGCTACTATAATAAAGTTATTAACCCCTAATCCGCCTCACTAACCCTATCATAAATAGTATTAACCCCTAATCTGCCCTCCCTAACATCGCCGACACCTACCTTCAATTATTAACCCCTAATCTGCCGACCGGAGCTCACCGCTATTCTAATAAATGTATTAACCCCTAAAGCTAAGTCTAACCCTAACACTAACACCCCCCTAAGTTAAATATAATTTTTATCTAACGAAATAAATTAACTATTATTAAATAAATGATTCCTATTTAAAGCTAAATACTTACCTGTAAAATAAATCCTAATATAGCTACAATAATATAAATTACATTTATATTATAGCTATTTTAGGATTAATATTTATTTTACAGGTAACTTTGTATTTATTTTAACCAGGTACAATAGCTATTAAATAGTTAAGAACTATTTAATAGTTACCTAGTTAAAATAATTACAAATTTACCTGTAAAATAAATCATAACCTAAGTTATAATTAAACCTAACACTACCCTATCAATAAAATAATTAAATAAACTACCTACAATTACCTACAATTAACCTAACACTACACTATCAATAAATTAATTAAACACAATTGCTACAAATAAATACAATTAAATAAACTATCTAAAGTACAAAAAATAAAAAAGAACTAAGTTACAGAAAATAAAAAAATATTTACAAACATAAGAAAAATATTACAACAATTTTAAACTAATTACACCTACTCTAAGCCCCCTAATAAAATAACAAAGACCCCCAAAATAAAAAATTCCCTACCCTATTCTAAATTTAAAAAGTTACAAGCTCTTTTACCTTACCAGCCCTGAACAGGGCCCTTTGCGGGGCATGCCCCAAGAAGTTCAGCTCTTTTGCCTGTAAAATAAAACATACAATACCCCCCCCCCCAACATTACCACCCACATACCCCTAATCTAACCCAAACCCCCCTTAAATAAACCTAACACTAAGCCCCTGATGATCTTCCTACCTTGTCTTCACCATGCCAGGTTCACCGATCCGTCCTGGCTCCAAGATCTTCATCCAACCCAAGCGGGGGCTAGACATCCACTGAAGAAGTCCAGAAGAGGGTCCAAAGTCTTCCTCCTATCCGGCAAGAAGAGGACATCCGGACCGGCAAACATCTTCTCCAAGCGGCATCTTCTATGTTCTTCCATCCGATGACGACCGGCTCCATCTTGAAGACCTCCAGCGCGGATCCATCCTCTTCTTCCGACGACTAGACGACGAATGACGGTTCCTTTAAGGGACGTCATCCAAGATGGCGTCCCTCGAATTCCGATTGGCTGATAGGATTCTATCAGCCAATCGGAATTAAGGTAGGAATTTTCTGATTGGCTGATGGAATCAGCCAATCAGAATCAAGTTCAATCCGATTGGCTGATCCAATCAGCCAATCAGATTGAGCTCGCATTCTATTGGCTGTTCCGATCAGCCAATAGAATGCGAGCTCAATCTGATTGGCTGATTGGATCGGCCAATCGGATTGAACTAGATTCTGATTGGCTGATTCCATCAGCCAATCAGAAAATTCCTACCTTAATTCCGATTGGCTGATAGAATCCTATCAGCCAATCGGAATTCGAGGGACGCCATCTTGGATGACGTCCCTTAAAGGAACCGTCATTCGTCGTCTAGTCGTCGGAAGAAGAGGATGGATCCGCGCTGGAGGTCTTCAAGATGGAGCCGGTCGTCATCGGATGGAAGAACATAGAAGATGCCGCTTGGAGAAGATGTTTGCCGGTCCGGATGTCCTCTTCTTGCCGGATAGGAGGAAGACTTTGGACCCTCTTCTGGACTTCTTCAGTGGATGTCTAGCCCCCGCTTGGGTTGGATGAAGATCTTGGAGCCAGGACGGATCGGTGAACCTGGCATGGTGAAGACAAGGTAGGAAGATCATCAGGGGCTTAGTGTTAGGTTTATTTAAGGGGGGTTTGGGTTAGATTAGGGGTATGTGGGTGGTGGGTTGTAATGTTTGGGGGGGGGGGGTATTGTATGTTTTCTTTTACAGGCAAAAGAGCTGAACTTCTTGGGGCATGCCCCGCAAAGGGCCCTGTTCAGGGCTGGTAAGGTAAAAGAGCTTGTAACTTTTTAAATTTAGAATAGGGTAGGGAATTTTTTATTTTGGGGGTCTTTGTTATTTTATTAGGGGGCTTAGAGTAGGTGTAATTAGTTTAAAATTGTTGTAATATTTTTCTTATGTTTGTAAATATTTTTTTATTTTCTGTAACTTAGTTCTTTTTTATTTTTTGTACTTTAGATAGTTTATTTAATTGTATTTATTTGTAGCAATTGTGTTTAATTAATTTATTGATAGTGTAGTGTTAGGTTAATTGTAGGTAATTGTAGGTAGTTTATTTAATTATTTTATTGATAGGGTAGTGTTAGGTTTAATTATATCTTAGGTTAGGATTTATTTTACAGGTAAATTTGTAATTATTTTAACTAGGTAACTATTAAATAGTTCTTAACTATTTAATAGCTATTGTACCTGGTTAAAATAAATACAAAGTTACCTGTAAAATAAATATTAATCCTAAAATAGCTATAATATAAATGTAATTTATATTGTAGCTATATTAGGATTTATTTTACAGGTAAGTATTTAGCTTTAAATAGGAATCATTTATTTAATAATAGTTAATTTATTTCGTTAGATAAAAATTATATTTAACTTAGGGGGGTGTTAGTGTTAGGGTTAGACTTAGCTTTAGGGGTTAATACATTTATTAGAATAGCGGTGAGCTCCGGTCGGCAGATTAGGGGTTAATAATTGAAGGTAGGTGTCGGCGATGTTAGGGAGGGCAGATTAGGGGTTAATACTATTTATGATAGGGTTAGTGAGGCGGATTAGGGGTTAATAACTTTATTATAGTAGCGCTCAGGTCCGCTCGGCAGATTAGGGGTTAATAAGTGTAGGTAGGTGTCGGCGACGTTGTGGGGGGCAGATTAGGGGTTAATAAATATAACATAGGGGTCGGCGATGTTAGGGGCAGAAGATTAGGGGTACATAGGGATAACGTAGGTGGCGGCGATTTGCGGTCGGAAGATTAGGGGTTAATTATTTTAAGTAGCTTGCGGCGACGTTGTGTGGGGCAAGTTAGGGGTTAATAAATATAATATAGGGGTCGGCGGGGTTAGGGGCAGCAGATTAGGGGTACATAAGTATAACGTAGGTGGCGGTCGGCAGATTAGGGGTTAAAATTTTTAATCGAGTGGCGGCGATGTGGGGGGACCTCGGTTTAGGGGTACATAGGTAGTTTATGGGTGTTAGTGTAGTTTAGGGTACAGTAGTTAAGAGCTTTATGAACCGGCGTTAGCCAGAAAGCTCTTAACTCCTGCTTTTTTCAGGCGGCTGGAATCTTGTCGTTAGAGCTCTAACGCTCACTTCAGAAACGACTCTAAATACCAGCGTTAGAAAGATCCCATTGAAAAGATAGGCTACGCAAATGGCGTAGGGGGATCTGCGGTATGGAAAAGTCGCGGCTGTAAAGTGAGCGTTAGACCCTTTAATCACTGACTCCAAATACCAGCGGGCGCCCAAAACCAGCGTTAGGAGCCTCTAACGCTGGTTTTGACGGCTACCGCCGAACTCTAAATCTAGGCCTGAATAAATAGGATATGCTTTATCTTAATCATAAAATAAAAATTGTGGGTTTCATGTCCCTTTATTTAATCACAATGAAACAACTTTCAAGTATCCTTTCATTTTAAATGTGCCCCCTTTTTTGTAATTTAAATCTGAAAATGTATTTTCCAGACCTGAAAACCAAACAGATGGCAGCTGCCACAAGGCTAAACCTGACACATATATCCCTAATTTGTAATTTGTTATCTTATCATTTCTGCTGATGCCAAACAATGGAGGATTTGATACAATGACAGAGGCAACCCCTGGTATCTCCAGACACAAGGCTCCTCCAGATAAATAAAATAGTGGGTGAAATTTGACCATTGAAAAACAACTGCAGCAAAGTATTAATATGCACTAATATAGTTCAGACCCTGCTAGTATGGTAATCTGTTGGAAGACTGCAGTAAATTGTTGTAATGTTTAATGTCACTTTAATTGCTCTTGTTTATTTATCACATACATCTGCAACACATTGAAGCATCTGGGGTGCACACAACCAATTGGAAGCGGCATATGTATGTAGCCACTAATCATGGGCTATGTCCTGCTCAGGAGTAGTTATCTTGTGGTTCAATAGTGAGAATTTAGTCATGTGTTTAACACCTTTATGAAACCAGTAATAAACATTAGATACAGAATGGACCCAGAAATAAACATTAGATAAAGATTTAGGATTGAAAATGATAATCAGACTCCTTTAAATAAAGATTTGTGAAGCATCTATATCTTCCTCTAACTGTATTCACTAAAGCTCTTCCATCTGTTTGTTCTGTAGTGAATCAGCTACATGAAATAACATAGGAACTAGTGATGCTAAAGACGTTGTTGAGATTGGTGACTTTTTAGTAATTTCTGCCCCACATTCCATTGGATACCTAGAACTTGATGAGAGAGAAGAACTATCGGTTTCCAGTTAAAGTGTTTATTTTTATATCCGTGTCAGCTGTTCCTACTACTGCTACATTTCCTTGATCACAGTCCCAGCCCCTGACTACCCCTTTAACATACACCACTCTAAGTACACCCACCACAGAACAGTAATGGTACCAACCTCACCCATAATGGCTCTGGCAAACGAGTGTCTCTATCCCGATAAGATAACGCTCTTTGCGCTAGTGAGATTATCTAAGACATAGCTTTAGTACTGAGAGATCCCTCAAACATTTTTTTGCAAAGGTTTTAGCTTGGGAGCTGTTTAACTCACTATGCAGGGTTCTGGGTGTGTAGGAGAGACACGTGCATTGCAAAATAATGCTCAGAAAAGCCTCCAAAGATTTATCTCCATACTGCGGGGTTTGATAATTAGGACCTCTAATCCAATCTAAGGGGGCGATTTAACAACCCCCGTATCGGCCCCAATGTAACTGTTTCCGCGCAAGCCTATAGGCTCACTGGAAACAGGAATTAAGAAGCAGCAGTCTTAAGACCACTGCTCCTTAACTCATACGCCTCCTTTGAGGCTGCGATCTGCAATCCACCCAATCGCGTACAATCGGGTTGATTCATTGACACCCCCTGCTAGCGGCCGATTGGCTGCAAATTTGCCGGGGGCGGCATTGCACAAGCAGTTTACCAGAACTGCTTGTGCAATGTTAAATGCCGACAGCGTATCTCTCTCTCTCTCTAACTCTCTTTCTATCTCACTCTCTCTCTCTTTCTTTCTTTCTAACTCTATCTCTCTCTCTCTTTCTAACTCTAACTCTTTCTTTCTCTTCTTCATAATTCCTTCATCTCTCTATCCCTCTCTTTCCTGTGCTATTGCTCTCTCTCTCTTTCTCTGTCTCTCTCACTCTCTAACTCTTGCTCTAACTCTTTCTGTCTCTTTCCATTTCTTCATCTTTCCTTCTCTCTTTCTCTCTCTTTCTTTCTACCTCTCTCTCTCTCTTTCTAACTCTCCCTCTATCTCTCTCTGTGTGTGTGTCTCTTTATCCTTCTTCCACTTTCATTCTCTCTTTCCCTCTCTTTCTCTCTCTCTCACTCTCTCCTAAACTATCTCTCTTTCTCTGTCTCTTTATCCTTCTTCATCTTTCCTTCTCTCTTCCTCTCTCTTTCCTGTACAATTGCTGTCTCTTTCTCTAAGGAGCTAATTCTAAAAAACTCCCCGGACTAGACGTGGTTTTCCACGCCGATACTCACAGGGGCAGCCCTCATGCAATTCTATTAAAAAATGGGCAGTTGAGATGTCTACCATAGAAATATTAAGAGCTCTCTGCTAGGTAAAAGTTCTCAATGGAGTACGAAGCACACAGGGAAAACCTAGCGTATGTTTAAACTTTAATATTACAGCTAATATAAATCAAATTACTCTTTTTTTAAATCACTGTTATTTCATATGGATAGGATTTCCTTTTAGAGTAGTGAGTGTTTGGAATATTTTAATAAAAGCTCGGCATCTTTTAAGTTGCGAGAAAAAACAGTGAGATCTGTATGGTAAAAAGGTTAGCAGAATTATGCTGGGATTTGAGAGTCAATTTGATATATGCCCATGATCAAACCATTTTATGAAAAAACAAAATTAGGCTTTGTACTTATAAGTACGTACTTCTATGTTTTCTTCACATCCAGTGTACTTAAATTACGATTTATTCTGTACATACTTAATATAATTTATTTCTGTGTAATTAACATACAAATTGTAAATTTTTTAAAAAAATGCTATTTTTGTGTGAATGTTTCAATTTGTTTTGTAGATTTTTAATTTACAATTATTATTGTGCACTTTTGTAATGTCCACATTTCCTTCCAATACGAAAATTCAGTATACGCCCCTTAGCGAGATGCCCTGTTTCAGGGTAAATGGTGGAGTTATATAATTACACCAGGGAAATAGTACTGACGAGCTTTCATACAGAATCTCACCAGCCTAGAGATATTCATAGAAATGGGCCCTAATTCTAGAACTCTCTCTGTCTCTTTCTCTATTCTTTCTCCTCTTGTACAGTCTCTCACCGTCCCCTCTCTTCCCCTTCTCTCTATCTTTACCTCTGTCTCTCTCGTTTTATATCCAGGGACATCTGGACAGAAAGTCAGTTGGAATAAATGGCCCCTTGAAATTTTTATATGTGAATATGAGCACCCTCTTGAGCCACAATTTTAATACAAATGAGCCGCCATTTTTAAAATGATGTGCAGCTTGTTACAACAAGACTGTGGGGCCGATTTATCAAGGGCGAATAGCCCCTAATGCTGCTGTTTCCGCGCGAGCCTTCGGGCTCACTGGAAACAGGAGTTAAGAAGCAGCTGCTCTTTAACTCGTACGCCGCCTCTGAGGCGGCGTACAGCAATCAGCCCAATCAGATACGATCGGGTTGATTGACACCCCCTGCTAGCAATGATAAATGCTGCCACTAATGCTATTATGGTTGGGGAACTGTATTTACCGTCCACCAGAATTAATTCTTAAGATGTCTATAACTATATCTGATTTTCACTTATCCATACAGTTCTCCAAAGCGTTGGTAGAGCCCTGAATTTAATAAATGTAATAACTTACCTTTTATTCCATGAGACATCATCAGCTGACACTCTAGCAGTTTGTTCACAGGAAACCCTTATTGTACTGATATATATACAACAAGGCAGGATGTGGCCAGGAATTGGCTACCCATTAAATGAACTCAGAGGAATCACTTATGTTCCTAGAGCTGACAGAAAACAAATTCTTAGCATAATATGACCAACTGTGAAATGTGCATCATGCAAACATACAGCTCTACACAGCAGTGATATGAGAGTGTCTAGGATATTGCTTGGAATCATTTAAAATATAGAGACCAATAGGTTTAGGCAAAACACCAATTGTATAGACCCTAATATAGATGTTGTGTATGAAATATAGGCCTGAATAGGCAAGGACTAGCTGGACTTACAGCAAGAAGCCTACCTTAGACAACTGAAAGTATCTAACTCTCTCTCTCTCTCTCTAACTCTCTCTCTCTGTTTCTATCTCTCTCTAACCCTCTCGCTCTTTCTCTCTCTCTCTCTCTTTCTCACACTCTCTCACTTTCTCTCTCTCTCTTTCTCTCTCTCATTCTCTCTTTATCTCTCTCTCTATCTTTCTCTCTCTCTCTCTCTATCATTCTCTCTCTTTATCTCTCTCTCTTTCTCTCTCACACTTACTCTCTCTAACTCTCGCTCTCTAATTCTTTCTGTCTCTTTCTCTTTTTCCTTCTTCATCTTTCTTCTCTCTTCCTCTCTTTCCTGTGCTATTGCTGTCTCTTTCTCTAAGGAGCTAATTCTATAAAATTAACCAGGCTAGATGTGGTTTTCCATGCTGGCACTCACAGGGGCAGCCCTCATGGAATTCTATTAAAAAATGGGCAGTTGAGATGTCTACCATAGAAATATTGAGAGCTCTCTGCTAGGTAAAAGTTTGCTATGGAGTGTGAAGCACAAACGGAAAACCTAGCGTATGTTTAAACTTTAATATTACACGTAATATAAATCAAATTAGTCTGTTTTCAGGGCACTGTACCTTAAATCGCTATTATTTTGTATGCATAGGATTTCCTTTCAGAGTAGTGAGTGTTTGGAGTATTTTGATAAAAGCTCATCAACTTTTAAGTTGTGAGAAAAAACAGTGAGTATGGTAAAAAGGTTTACAGAATTATGTTGGGATTTGAGAGGCAATTTCATATATACGCCCATGGAACTCCCATGTTCAGACCATTTTATGAAAAACAAAATTACGCTTTGCACTTTGTACTTATAAGTATGTACTACTATGTTTTTTGCACATCCAGTGTACTTTTAAGTACGTACTACTATGTTTTTTGCACATCCAGTGTACTTAAATTACGATTTATTCTGTGCATACTTAGGGGCCAATTTATCAAGCTTCGTATGGACCTGTTTCCGTGTAAGCTTTCAGGGACGCCGGAAACTGAAGTTATGAAGCAGTGGTCTAAAGATCACTGCTCCATAACTTGTCCGCCCGCTCTGAGGCTGCGGACAGAAATCAACCCGTTCCTATACGATCGGGTTGATTGACACCCCCTGCTAGTGGCCAATTTGCCGCAAATCTGCAGGGGTCGGCGTTCTACCAGCAGTTCACAAGAACAATGGGTGCAATGATAAATGCCGACAGCATATGCTGTCGGCATTTATCAATGTGCGGCGGACATGATACACTACATCGTATCATGTCCGCTCGCACATTGATAAATTGGCCCCATAATATGATTTATTCCTGCGTAATTAACATACAAATTTTACGTTTCTGATAAAATACTTTTTTTGGTAAACAATTTTGTTATGATTTTTGATCCACTTTAACAGTACAATTTTTTCATGCAATTTTTTTGTGAATTTTTTAATTATTCGTTTTTTTGTAGGATATTTTGAATTACAATTTTTATTGTGCACTTTTGTAATGTCCACATCTCCTTCCCATACAAATATTCAGTAAGCACCCCTAAGCGAGACAGGAGGCGTGATATAATTACACAAGGGAAATAGAATTACTGACGAGTAATCTCTTAAAGAATCTCACCACCCTAGAGATCTTTATAGAATTGGACCCTAATTCTAGAACTCTCTCTGTCTCTTTCTCTATTCTTTTTCCTCTTGTACAGTCTCTCCATGTCCCCCTCTCTATCTTTACCTCTGTCTCTCTCTCTCTTTCTATCTCCAGGGGCATCTGGACAGGAAGTCAGTTGGACCAAACAGCCCCCTTGGAATTTTTATATGTGAATATGACCACCCTCTTGAGTCACATTATTAATACAAATGAGCCGCCATTTTTAAAATGATGTTCAGCTTGTTACAGCTTGTTACAACAAGACACTGATGTTATTATTGCCCTCCCCCAGAAAAAAATTAGAAGATGCCTATAACTATGTCTCCCTTTCCTTATTCATACAGTTCTCCAAAGAATTGGCAGAGCCCTGAATTTAATAAATGCAATAACTTACCTTTTATTTCATGAGACATCATCAGCTGACACTCTAGCAGTTTGTTCACAGGAAACTCTTATTGTACTGATATATATACAACAAGGCAGGATGTGGCCAGGAATTGGCTACCCATTAAAGGAATCACACCTTTATATGTTCCTACAGCTGACAGAAAAATAATTCTCAGTATAATTTGACTAACTGTGAAATGTGCGTCATACAAACATACAGCTCTACACAGCAGTGATATGAGAGTGTTGAGGATATTCCTTGGAATCATTTAAAAAATATACAGTATATGTATATATATATATATGGTCAAAACACCAATTGTGTAGATGTTAGGGAAAGTAAAATTCAGGAACAATATAGATATTATTTGGGAAATGTAGGCCTGAATAGGCGGGGAGTAGCTGGGCTTACATCAAGAAGCCTCCCTTATACAAATTAAAGTATCTGATTGGGTTTAATCGAGGAAGCCCAAACTACAGATTGAAGGCTACTTCAAGCCTTCCAATGTTTGTTTGTCTATCCCTTAGCATCACTGATCAGAAACTGTAAGCAGTAAAAAGGCAATTCCATGTTTATCATTAAGTTCCCAATTCCCAAGTTCTCTGGTCTGGTGAGATTATCTAAAAAAAATCCGGTCAGTACTGTGAGGTCAAAAAGTGTGGACACTTGTTTTTCTTTTTTTGTAATATCAACTTTACCTTCATTTCATCTCCATATTTAATAGTTGAATCGTTATTGGATAATTAATTATTGTTCTTTTTTGTGTGTTTTTCATCTGTTAGATATATTATGGATTGGATTAGGATTAGATGTTTAGTGGAGTTTTAGGGCTATGGATTGAAGTTAAGATTAGAAATTTGGTAAAGTATTAGGGTCCTGTATTACGGTTAGAATTAGAAGCTTGGGTAAAGTATTAGGGTTAGAATTGAGGTAAGGAGTAGGATTACATATCAGGAGTTGTGATTGGGTATATTACAAGGAAAGGTTATTGTTATGAGTAAGGATATGGTTAGGAATTGGGTACAGGAATATAGTTTTGGTTAGGATTAAAAACTGGAGTTAATGTTAGGATATGGATTGTAACTAGGGTTAGTATTACATTTGGGAATTTGAGTTAAGATTAGGTTTAGGAATTAGGGTGAGTATTGGGTTTGAAGTCTGGCATTAAGGGTAGGGTTAGGCTTTGGGGTTAGTATTAGCTTTAAGGTCAGGGGTAAGGAGTAGGGTTTTGGCAATAGGGTTAGTAATAAGATTTGGGGTCTGGGGTTAATTGTTGGTTTAATCATTGGGGTTAAGATTACGGTTAGGGACTAGGGTGAGTATATAATTTTGGGATCTGGGGTAAAAGGTAGAGTTAAGCATTGAGGGTGTATTAGGTCTGTGGTTAGGCATTTGAGATAGGATTATCAGATAAGATATTGTTAGAATTAGGGTATGATGTTATGTGCTATGGGATTTGGGATAGGGCTAACACTAATGTCCAGCAGCCAGTAATACTGTGTCTCTAAAGCATTACAGTACAGCTCTCTGTTTGCAGTATGTTTGTCTGTCTTTCGCAAACACCATAATATATCTACAAGTATTATTTTTGTATTTTAAGTACAAAGCAATTACAGCTTAAATTCTCGTTTTATTGCATGATAGATTATAGATAGATAGCTATATAGATGAAAGATAGATTAGATAGATAGAGGATAGACTGATAGATAGATAGATAGATAGATAGATAGATAGACAGATAGATAGATGATAGATAGACAGATAGATAGACAGATAGAGATAGGATAAATATATAGATAGATATATAGATAGATAGACTGATAGATAGATCGATGATATATATATAGATAGATACACAAAAAATGAAGAAAACTCGATCCTCAGGTCAGAATGGATAGATTTAAAAAGTCTTTATTTTGAATCCATTAAAAATCCCTGAAGGGGTCAATACAGCAGTAGAACATTGAGCACTGTGTACTCAAGCTGACATGTTTCGGCTGAGTGCCGTAATCATAGCTAGATAGATAGAAAGACAGATAGATAGACTGATAGATGATAGTTATATAGATAGATCGATAGATAGATATTATACAGAATAGTTTGGGTGCAGCATTTCAATACGTTATTACAAAAAGGAAAATAGTTCAGTTTTGACCACTTTTACTGCCTATTGAACATTTTTTATTAAGCCGAGCTAAACAAAAACAGACATGAAGTAGCTGGGCAAATGAAAGTGAAATTATTTATTTTTCTTTGGAAGGGGAATAGTTCTGACATTTGGGCCCAGAAAGATGAGGAATGCAGATCACATTCTGAGCGTAGGTCACACTCCCATGATTGAGGTAACAGATACCAGAGGCCTCCCCAATAACCAGGGGTTTCTTGCATGTACCAAGCAGGCCATCACTATCTATCTTGTCCTCATCCCAAACCTCAACCATCAGCTCATGTATTGAAGCCAGATCTACAATTCCCATGTCAACCGAAAAGTTCCAGATAGGGTTATTGTTGTCCCATATGGTTGATGTCCTTATCATGTTATCACCAAAACGTACTTTGACATAAGCATCAGTCTTACTCATATAATCACCCCAAATGTCATTGCCATGTTTGATGGTCAACATCAGCTTTGCCAATCCTCTTTTGGTAGGACAGCAGTTCTGTCCTCTTTGGTGACTTGCATGGCAAACACAAGAACACTCCGCACCTGCACTGGGCTGAGAGTCACTTGGACACAAGCAGTCCTTCTGCAGAGCATTCTCTATGATATACTCAGTTATAGCCTTCCTGAGGTTCTCTTTCTGTGGCCTTTCAGACTTCATAAGTGTATGTAAGGGCTCTAGAGAGTAAGTAAGCAAAGCAGGAATTTCTTTAAGACTCGTAAGCCATTTGTTAAAGAGACAAGCACTTTCTCCCTTCTTGGCATCAAAGGAAAGGAGATCGAAATTCATATTTCCACCCATAATCTGCAAAGCAGAAATATCAAAGCAGAATATTATTTTTAATTTATTTTTAAAGGCACAGTAAAGTCAAAATCAAACTTTTATTTTTCACAAGTTTAAACAAGTTTACTTCTATTATCTAATTTACTTCATGCTCTTGGTATCCTTTGCTGAAAAGCATACCTAGATAGGCTCAGGAGCAATTCACTACAGGGAGATAGCTGCTGATTGGTGGCTGCACATATATGCCTCTTGTCATTGTCTCACCTGATATGTTTAGCTAGCACCCAGTAGTGTATTGCTGCTCCTTCAGCAGAGGAGACCAAGAGAATGAAGCAAATTTGATAATAGACAAAAATTGGAAAGTTTGTTTAAAATTGTAAGTGCTATCTGAATCATGAAAGGAAAATATGTGTTTCATGTCCCTTTAATGTAAAAGAATTGTATGTTTATCTGATAAGACCCCATAAACAGTCTGATTTCCTAATCACTACAATGTGAACATTCTAAAGATCCCTGACATATTCTGTAAAATATAATCCCATTGTTTTAGTAGCTTGTGATACCTGTTAATACATTTACATATTGCTGAATGAACTTGTTGCATTTCCTATGTTTTAAAGATCATCATAAGTATCTTCTTCAGATCATATATGAGGTCTCTTGAACGCTTATGTAACATTACAATAATTCATTGTAATTGAGTTTAATCTGCTTTTAACTCAGTTCTCATGTATTGTTGTTAGAGATGTGATTATTTAATGTTAGAAGCTAAAGGGATAGAAATCTGTCTGTGCACCATCATATACAAGAGTTAATTATTAACTACATAGCAATAGGATATAATTAAACATTATTTGTACATTTTCTGTATTTTAGCATACAGTATATTATTAAAAGGTAGCCCAAGACTTCCAGAACTAAATGTGAAACTTTGATCATACTCACATATCACATTCTTCATTAATGGCTGCCGTAGAGCGCTGGTTTACAAACCTGTCCTCAAACCTCCCTACCAGACCACATTCTAAAAATATCTAAATTGGAGCACAGGTGAAACAATCAGCTTATTAGTAAACATGGTTATTTAACCTGCTCTTATCCAAGGTAATCCTGAAAATCTGGCCTGTTGGGGAGGTCTGAGGACAGGTTTGAAAACCAGTGGCGTAGACAGAGCTTCATGCAGGATCAAGGGCTAAACAGGAAAAAGATCCTGATTGGCTTTTGTGCTGAAACTGTCTGTGTACATCTTCTCTGGAGAGTGGATCAGACCCTACAGCAACTAAGAGCTCGATGATATAATCTTCGCCAGCTCAAACCTTCTTTTTCTCACTGACACTCGCAGGGCTGCCCCGGTGCAATGATTGTAAAAAAGGGGCAGTCCCTGCGAGATGGCTCCTATTAAAAGTATTGGAGCTCGCTAATTAGGGAAACTTTGCTCCTTAGTGCGAAGTTATCAGGGAGCAGGGGGAGCACTTTAAAATCCTGCAGCCAGTATAACTCACATTACGCTGCTTTCTGCTTATAGCATCTTACATTTGCCTATATTTTAGTATGCATTTGTTTTTCTATTGGGGTTATAAGTGTTCGTATTGTTTTGAGAAAAGCTTGCCACCTTTTAGTTGGCGAGAAAAAACTGTGATATCTGCAGTGCGAAAATCTTTATAGAATTACGCGGGGATTAGTGAGATATTGTCATATACGCCCATGGAACGCCCATGTTCAGCCCATTTTACGAAAAAAACAACAATTACGCTGTGCATTTTGTATTTATAAATTCGAATTTCTGTGTGATTTTTGCACATCCAGTGTACTACAATTACGATTTACGCTGTGAATATTTAATTTGATTTATTCCTGTGTAAATTAGATACTAATTTTACTTTTTTGTTAACATACGATTTTTTAGTGAAGAATTTTGTTATGATTTTTGATGCACCTTAACAATACAATTTTTCCTGCTTATTTTTGTGTGAATGGTTCAAATATTTGTTTTGTATGATGTTTAAAATACGAATTTTGTTGTGCACATTTCATATGAAACTGCAGTATACGCCCCTTAGCAAGACAACCTGTTTTCAGGGTAAAAAATGGCTTTAGATCATCCCACCAGGGAAATAGAAGGACTGGCGAGCATTCATTAATAATCTCGCCAGCCCAGAGAGCTTTCAATCATCGAGCCCTAACTATTTAGTTTGTCAAACGATAAATAATTTATATTAAATTAACAGCAAAACATTTTTTAACACCATGGGGCATTTTAGTACTTTGTGAAGAACTCCCATATTTCCTCTTTGTTTTAGCGCACCTTCGGCTTAGTGCATCCGACCTCCAGATGTCAGCGTACCTTAAGCAATCGCTCGAGTGCTAAAATTGTACTCTCCATTTGTAATATACACTCTACTTTAGTGATGTTAACACATTATCAGGTAGATTACGAGTTATGCTCGCTAGAAGTTGCGTTATTTCCCCATCCATAGCGCTGCCATTACAAGTTATGAAACAGCCAGCTTGTGCATGCGATATGGTTGCGTTGAGCTCCATACGACACAAAATACAAGCGCTGTTTTGACGTGCTCGTGCACGCTTTCCCCATAGACATCAATAGGGAGAGCAGGTTAGAAAAAAACCTAACACCTGCGATTACGGAATGAAAAGCTCTGTAACGCAGCCCCATTGATGTCTATGGGGAAAAAAAAGTTATGTTTAAACCTAACACCCTAACCTAAACCTCACGTCTAAACATCCCTAATCTGCTGCCCCCGACATCGCCGACACCTACATAATGTTATTAACCCCTAATCTGCTGCTCCCGATATCGCTGCCACCTAAATAAATCTATTAACCCCTAATCTGCCACTCCCGATATCGCCACCACTAGAATAAAGTTATTAACCCCTATTCCCCTGCACCCCAACATCGCCCACACTATAATAAATCTATTAACCCCTATTCCGCCGCTCCCCGACATCGCCACCACTAAATAAAGTTATTAACCCCTAAACCTCTGGCCTCCTACATCACTACCACTAAATAAACCTAATAACCCCTAAACCGCCAGCCCCCCACATTGCAACAACCTAAATTAAACTATATTAACCCCTAAACCTAAAACCCCCTAACTTTAACATAATTAAAATAGAGCTAAATTAGTTACAATTATTAACTAAATAATACCTATTTAAAACTAAATACATACTCACTTGTGAAATAAAACCTAAGCTAGCTACAATATAACTAATAGTTATATTGTAGCTAGCTTAGGTTTTATTTTTATTTCACAGGTAAATTTGTTTTTATTTTAACTAGGTAGATTGGTTAGTAAATAGTTATTAGCTATTAACTAACTACCTAGTTAAACTAAATACAAACTTACCTGTCAAATAAAACCTAAGCTGCCTTACACTAAAACCTACCATTATAAAAAATAAAAAACACTAAAATTGCAAAAAAATAAAAAAACTACCATTACAAAAAATAGCAGGCGAAATTATCAAAAACAATACAAATTATTCCTATTCTAATACCTTAAAAATAAAAAACCATAATCTATAATAAACTACCAACAGCCCTTAAAAGGACCTTTAGTGGGCCCTTAAAAGGACCTTTTGTAGGACAATGCCCTAAAGATAACAGCTCTTTTCCTACAAAAGAAAAACAAACAGCCACTAACAGTATACAAACCCCCACCCCCCAAACCCACAAAATAAAAATAAAGTAAAACCGAATCTACCCATTGCATTGCCCATAAAAGGGCATTCAGCTCTTTTAAGAAATGCCCAACCCCTAATCTAAAAATAAAAAAACATTACACAAAATAACAAACAAATTATCCAAAATAATAACAATTATTCCTATTCTAATATCCATTTAAAAAAAAAAAAACACCCCAAAATAAAAGAAACCTAATGTAGAATAAACTACCAATAGCCCTTAAAAAGGCCTTTTGTAGGGCATTGTCCTAAGTTATGCAGAGCATCCTCTTCATACGGTCGCCGCCGAATACTGAATCTTTAATGCAAGGGACGCAATTCAAAATGGCGTCCCTTGAATTCCTATTGGCTGATTTGATTTTGGAAATTCAAATCAGCCAAAAGGATGAGAGCTACTGAAATCATAAGGACTGTTCAAAACAGCCAATAGGATAAGAGCTTCTGAAATTCTATTGGCTGTTCAAATCAGTAGTTTTTATTTTTTGTAATTAGATACTTTGTAATTTTTATAGTAATGTTAGGATTTTTTAAATGTGTATTTTAGTTTTATTTAATTGGTAGTTAGTTTATTTTTAGTTTAATAGTTATATTAGTTTAATTGTTGGTTTAAACTTATTTTTTTAAATTTGTCAGGTAAGTTTTAATTTAATTTAAGATAGGGAAATTGTAATTTTAATATAAATTTAGGGGGCATTAGGTTTAGGGGTTACTAGTTTAAATTAGTTTATTGCGTTGTGGGGGGCTTTTGTTTTAGGGGTGAATAGGTTTATTATAGTGGTGGCGGTGTCGGGGGGGGGGCGGTGTAGGGCTTAATAACTTTAGTATAGTGGGGGGCGATGTGGGCGGGCGGCAGATTAGGGGTTAATAATATTTAAATAGTGTTTGTGATGCGGGAGGGTGGCGGTTTAGGGGTTAATAACTTTAGTATAGGGGCGACGATGTCGAGGGAGTGGCAGAATAGGGGTTAATAACTTTAGTATAGTGGGGGCGATGTGGGCGGATGACAGATTAGGGGTTAATAATATTTAAATAGTGTTTGCAATGTGAGAGGGCGGCGGTTTAGCAGTTAAGAACTTTAGTGTAGTGGCGACGATGTCGGGGAGCGGCGGAATAGGGGTTAATACATTTAATTAGTGGCGGTGATGTCGGGAGCGGCAGATTAGGGGTTAATAAGTTTAATATAGTATTTGCAATGCAGGAGGACCTCGGTTTAGGGGTTAATTGGTAGTTTATGGGTGTTTAGTGTACTTTGTAACACTTTAGTTATGAGTTTTATGTAACAGTTTTGTTGCGTAAAACTCATAACTACTGCTCTCAGATGGTGGTACGGATCTTGTCGGTATAGGCTGCAACTCAAGCTTTTTAGCCTCACCGCAAAACTTGTAATGGCTGCGCTATGGAAGTCCCATGAAAAAACATGATTTTTACGATTGCGGGACTGACGTTGCGTTACTGGCTAAAAGTCTTGCGGTACAGCTATACCAACAAGACTCGTAATGGCTGCGGTGCTATTTTAACGCTAAAATTACATTTTTTTCAGCGTTAAAACACGAACACACAACTCGTAATCTAGTTTTATCTATTACAGTAAACTGTCCCTTTAAATTATATTGCCACCTTGAGAGACATGTACCTGCTATATAAAGTATAATAAATTATTAATCAGTATGATATTTAGAACGCAAATGATTGATGCCATTTGAAAAAGAATAACTACAGAGACTCAGTGCTTGAGAACCTAACTCATAACTCCATATAGGTTCATCACTCACCTGCCAGCTCCTCTCGTTGAAGGTCTGATGGAAACTTTCGCCTTTTGTCATGTTCTGAGTTAAATGTTTGCAAGAGTTTGCTTTGGCCCCAGCTTCTACTTTCCCTGTCAAATCAGCATTTATCTCAATGTCTAGACAATCTTTTAATTCATCCACTGAAATGCCGTCCATGGCTATCTGACATGTCCTGAGAGCAGTGACATCCAATGCCTCACCTCCCACCTCTGCTTGACTGATGTAGTGGGTGCCATAGGTTTGGATCAGATGGCGGTACTTGTGTTTTGTTCTGTTGTTGTATGAAGTTGGTAGCATGTCTAAGGCCTTCTTAAAATGACTGGTTAGCTGAATTATATGACCAAGGCGAAAACTGTTTGATACAAAAAAACAAAATATGCTAGAAAGCTTTTATCTTCTGCAGTAGGCAAGTACATAATTAATAATATAAATTATTAATTAATAAAAATATAATTTTTTAAAAGTGATTTGATTTCTACATTCTACAAACAGGTAATCTATAAAATTAAGCAAAATCTTATTGCAAATTTGAAAATAAAAACAAAAGATTTGTCATGGAAATACATTTTTGATTGTCTAGACAATGATCCACAAGGTCCAATTTCCCTATATAAATGGGTTGACCATTTTTTACAGCCTTTGGTCCCATTGTTGCCAAGCTACATTAGGGATACTACCCATGTACTGAGTCAATTGGAGGAAGTTGTGTGGGAGGAGGGGTACAGTTGGCTAACAATTGATGTTGTGTCACTGTACTCCTCCATTCCCCACAACTTCAGTCTTAGAGCTGTGGAATTCTTTTTGGATCTGTACACAGATCTGTCATCAGAGATGAAGGAACTTGTGGTTTTGGCAGTTAAATTTCTGCTGGAGCACAACTATTTTATGTTCCAAGGACGTTACTACCTCCAGAGACGTGGGACTGCTATGGGGGCTAAATTTTCCCCCTCCTATGCTAACCTCTTCATGGGGGGGTGGGAGTGGTCCCACGTCTATGGAGGTACTGGCACCAATTCATCAGCATGTATTGTTAAATACATGCAATATATTGATGATCTGTTGCTAATTTGGTCAGCTGATTCAGTAAAAGCGGATGAGTTTATTAAACCTTTGAACGCTAATGACGTTGGCCTACAGTTTACATATGAGTGGCAAAAAGATACTGTGTCTTTTCTTGATATCTCTCTTATGGGATTACCCAGTGAAAGAAAAGTGGTCTCTGCTCTCTATAGGAAGCCTATTGCTGGCAATAGTTTATTGCATGCAAAGAATAACCACCCAAGTCATGTCTTTAGGGGCATTGCCAAAGGACAATTTTTAAGATTACGCCGTAACTGCACTAAGGATGATGTCTTCCTTGAAGAGAGTTTAGACCTAAAACATAGGTTGAAGGATAGGGGTTATCCAAGGAATACGGTGGAAAAAGCTTTTGAAGCAGTCAGTAAAATAGATAGAAGTTCCCTTTTGAGGAGTAGCAAGTCAAAGGGACAGACAAATCAAGTGACACAAGGGAAGCCCAAATTCATTACAGCATTTTCGAATCAGTATGATCAGGTGTGCAAAATTGTAAATAAAAATTTACCCATACTTATCGGAGACAAGAAACTAAGACATACAATAGAAAATGGCTGTATGTTTGTAGCCAAAAGAAGTGCTACTTTAGGCTATCCTGTCCCCGAATATGCTCAGAAATGGAGCATCACAGAACACATGGTTACACAGTTACGGTACCTACACATGTGGGAGGCGTACATGTACTTCATGTGATTATGTTTATATTGGCAAGACTTTTTCAGTTTTCCATATGAGGGAAATCATTGATATTAAGGGCTGTGTTAATTGCAAAAGCACTTTTATTATCTACTTGATTGAATGTACACAATGTCACAGATACTATGTAGGAAGGACCACTAGGGATGTAGGCACCCATATTAGAGAACACCTTTCATATATATTGGGTGAAAGACCATGTTCTGCTTTGTCCAGACATTTTCTGGAGGTGCATAACCAAGATGTAAGCACTTTCAGATGGAAAGCTATTGAGCAGATTCAAAGACCAGCTAGAGGGGGGGGGGGATAGATTGTCTATACTATGTCGCCAGGAAATCTACTGGATCTTCAGGCTAAAGAGCCTGGTTCTATTGGGCTTCAATTCGGAATAAGACATTATTAACTACTGGCAACATTAAGATAAGTGTTCCATCTTATATTTAGACATTCTCCTCCCCTCTATAGGGTCTCTACTAAATTAATTTCTGTATATATAACTATTTGCCTTTTAGGTTCCTCTATATACTTGGGTGTTAGCGCTTATGTATAAGGTGTTAATGTCCCTGGCCTTTGGGCTCTGTCTAATTTATGTCTTAAGGGGCTGAGGACAATATGGTCAGTACATTTATCAATGACTATAAATCAAGTATTATATTAAATGTGTGTTTTTCATTCACAATTTGTATAATATATATAAGGGGCTTTTTTTCAACATTATTATGCTTATGGGCTTTGTTCTTTATTATGGTTTACACTCTCTAAAAATAATCATGTGTTTGTACCTGTGGAATTCTGTACACAGATCTGTCATCAGAGATGAAGGAACTTGTGGTTCTGGCAGTTAAATTTCTGTTGGAGCACAACTATTTTATGTTCCAAGGACGTTACTACCTCCAGAGACGTGGGACTGCTATGGGGGCTAAATTTGCCCCCTCCTACGCTAACCTCTTCATGGGGTGGTGGGAGCGGTCCCACGTCTATG
>NC_069509.1:31087877-31112877 GCF_027579735.1 Bombina bombina
TATTTAGCAAAATGCAAGATATTTGTACCTAAAAATCAAAATTAAGTGAAAAGTACAAAAAAAGGGCAATAGAAAAAGAAAAAGCAACAAAAATTTCAACAAGACCAACATTTGGTTTTAAATACTCATCTAGTGTATATAAATTGGATGTTAAATCCACATATGTGATCAAAGTATATCCAATCATGAATCAAAAATCAAAAAAGGGGGGAACAAGAGGTATAGCATACTGCTAATATTACAGTGAGTTTATATATAATGACCACAACATATTATATACACAGATAGCAAATTAATAAATAAATAAATAAATAAACCTTCCAACCTCAACACTTACAATTTAAGATGTTTCTTTTTCAATTTTAATGTGAATCATTTAATATGATGAATGGATGGGTAAAATCTAACCAGGTAGCAAAGGGATATTATAATTATATGTATTATGGTAAATGCCCAATGCCAAAAGAAAATATTTACTATATAATATATATTGCTACCACCAGTATGTTTGAGGGGAGAACCTATAAGACCTAATCCTCTAGACAAAGTATGCAAAAATGATTACGATAATTTGCAGAATGGACATATGAGGGTATGTATATTAATGAACATCTATACAGTCCTAGGAAATATTCATTACCTGTTCCAGTAATTAATGATGTCAAATTCAGAGTTGAATCCCACAGGTAGCAGGCTACCCAATTTATGTATCCAGAAAATCTCTTGTCTAGAGAGTATTTGAAACTTATCTCCTCCCCTTGGGGGTTTCTGGATCTGTTCGATAGCCTGCCACCTGAAGGATCCAACATCACCATTGTGTGTCTCCAAAAAATGTCTGGACAGGGCTGATACTGGCCTTTCACCATTGATATGGGCCAAGTGTTCTTTGACCCTCGTGCCCACCTCCCTGGTCGTCCTTCCTACGTACTGCCTGTTGCAAGAAATGCACTCTATTAAGTAGACCACAAATTTACTTTTGCATTTGACGCAGCCTCTTGTCTCAAATCTTTCACCAGTTGTTGCAGAAACAAAAGTTTCTTTAACATAAATGTGGTCACAAGATTTACAGTTACGTTTCCCGCACCTGTAAGTACCCTTGAAGTGCAGCCAGGAGCTTTCAGGCTTTTTATTCCTTAACATGCTTGGGGAAAGAATATTGCCCAAAGTCATGTTTCTCTTGTAAATGAACTGACAACCTTCACTGATGAAGGGCCTTAACTGTCTATCTCCCCTAAGAATAGGAAGATTCTTGCGAATAATATTGGAGACTTGGTAATACTGGTTAGAAAAGGCAGTCACAAACAGAGGTTTCTGTTTGTTACTATGTTGCTTTTCTTTTTTGCCTACTTTGCTAGAAGTAAGTAATTGACTTCTATCAATAGTCTGTACTTCTCTGTAGGCCCTGTCCACAATTCGCCTGGGGTAATCCCTGGCTAACAATCTACTTCTTAGTTTTTCACTCTCTCTCCTGAAATCTCCATCACGTGTGCAGTTGCGCTTCACCCGCAAAAACTGTCCTTTTGCTATTCCTTTGAAAACATGCCCAGGATGATTACTATGGGCATGTAGAATTGAATTACCTGTGATCGGTTTCCGGAAGAGAGAGGAAACTACACTCTTACTCTGATGATCAGATTTTAAGATGACATCAAGATAATGGATATTGGTACGGTGCCACTCATATGTAAACTCAAGGTTTACTGAATTGCAATTCAAGTAGGCCACAAACTCTTCTGCCATTTGTGGACCACCGGACCAAATAATCAAGATGTCATCTATGAATCTCATATACTTGATGACATTCCCAGAAAAAGTATTTCCATCCCCAAAGACGTGGAACCGCTCCCACCATCCCATAAATATGTTGGCGTAGGAGGGGGCAAACTTGGCCCCCATAGCGGTTCCACGCCTCTGGAGATAGAAATCATCTGCAAACCTGAAAAAATTGTGCTTAAGGAGAAACTCTATCACCCTGAGTATGTATTGTTGATGGTCACTTGACAATCCTGTATACATCTCTAGATGGAATTTAACTGCCTCAAGTCCAAACTCGTGTGGTATTGAGGAGTACAGTGAGACCACATCAATGGTCATCCAACTGTACTCCTCCTCCCACACCACTCCTTCTAGCTTGGACAGGGTATGTGTGGTATCCCTCAGATAGCTAGGCAGTCTCCGCACCAATGGTTGCAGAAACTGGTCTACCCATCTCGAGAGTGGTTCCATCAGTGAGCCGATGCCTGCCACTATCGGGCGTCCCCTAACATTATCCAGGCTCTTGTGGACCTTTGGAAGATGGTGGAAGATGGGCATCACAGGATTGTCAACCATAAGGCAGTCAAAGCTCTTCCTGTCAATAATGCCCATCTCCAAACCATCATCCAAAAGGTCCCTGAGCAACTCCTGGAATTGTACGGTCGGATCTCTGCTGAGAGAGGTGTAGGCTTCAGGATCACTAAGCTGCCTATGGGCCTCGCCCACATACATGCTCTTATCAAGGACCACCACACTACCCCCCTTATCAGATTGTCTAATGACTATACTGTCATTATTTTGTAATTTGGTCATGGCTTCTCTCTCCCTCCTAGTCAGGTTAGAGGGACCTTTGTGTTCTTGTTTGGAAAGAGTGGTCAGATCTTCGACCACCCTTTTGTGAAAAACTTCCAAACTTTTCCCTCTAGCCTGAATAGGATAGAAGTTTGACCTAGATCTCATCGTCACTGTATGGTTCTCAGGGCCTGTGTTTGGTCCACTGTTATGAGAAAGTTCCTCTAAATCTGTTAAAGAACAGATATCTTGGAATGTCATACCATCAAAGTTAGTATCAGCAGTTGACCCCTCTAAATTTAGTTCTCTCTCACTTGTTTCTGTGTTGGGAAAGTATTTCCTGAGCGTAAGATCTCTCACGAGTCTGTTCACATCTAATATGGTCTGGAAAAGATCAAAATCCCGTGAGGGAACGAATCCAAGACCATAATTCAATACTTTATTTTCAACTGGCGTTAGAACATATGAAGAAAGATTAATAACAGAATCCTCTTTTACTGGTACTTCTGTCTCGCAACATTCCTGTTGCCCCTCACTGGGTAACGATGCTCTTTCGACTCTACTTGTGGAGGGTGTGTATTGCCTCTGCCCCCTCCCCCTTGTGGTTGTCGGGTAGCCCAGTGAAAAACCTGAGTATCTGGGGCATTGGTATTTTGCTCCTGCCTACTACTTCTGGTGCCCATATGATAGTGGGATCTCCCACGTCCCCTACGGCCACCCCTCTTAGGTCTAGCCCCTTGATTTTGATGGTCTTTCAAAATACCTTTGATTGGTTGAGTGGGAATATTTACCTCCTCAACCCTTAACTGATGTGTAGACATTCCATTATCCTCTGATTCAGAGCCTGAATAACCATCTGTTTCAAAGCTTGAAGCAAATCTTTCTTCATCTGTTAAATCAGGCTCTGAATCAGAGAATGCCACTCTCTTTGGGGTTTCTTCCACCTGTGATCTAGACCTCCAATTACCCTGTTTTTTGTTGTGTCTACCCCTATTGCTAGGATTTTGACCATCCTGACCCACTCTCAACTGATTAGACCAGGCTTTACCTCTTTCTCTTTTACGCCATATATAGACTACCCCTTTGGTGTAGTCTTTCTGGTCTCTAATAAATTTAGAGTGTTTAGTCTGAATTATCAATTTCCTAGACTCAACCATAGTTTCTCTCAGTATGTCATCATATTCAGGATATATTTCATGTTGTTTGTACTTATTCATCTCAATCTGTAACTCTAGAATCTTATTCTTATTTTCATTCAACAACATTTCCTTATATTCAATAAGAAGAGTAATCAATTTGAGTGAACAGTCAGTTAAGGCCTGATTCCACTTTTCAATGAAAACAGTGTCTTTGATGTCATAAGTGGGAAATTTATTGATTCTCAAGCCTCTTGGGACCATTTTGAGACTGAGATACTTAGATAAAATCCATTTATCCCACTTTAACTTTTGATCTTTAATCTTTAAGTATTCCATGTCCATAAACAAATCTCCAAGCTGAGTGTTAGGGACATCTTGATCAAGAACATCAGCAAGTTCCAAAGAGTCAAAATTATCATCATCTGTGTCTTGTAATGAGTAGAAGGGCACACTATTAGCCATGTTTGTTCAGGAAACCAATCTCTCTCTCTTTAACTGCACTGTGTCTAGGATCAATATTAATTAAGCAATAAGTCCTTTGCCGGTAGAATATTATTTAGATGTATCCACTACAGGGAAAATACACATAGAAATGACGGATAGTACAAAGTGGACCACCTTTACACCAAATGAGGGATTATAACCAGAACTATAATGCGGGCCGTTACATATGCAACTAGCAGGTGGTGATAGAGAAAAAGATGATAAATGTTATTTGTTAGAGCTGCATTTATTCAGAGGTAAATTAATTTCACAGCAGGCTTTAAGCAATCTCCTTAAGGTAAGCAAATGTCCATACATATGCACATTGACGGTTTTGTTGTATTTTACAAACCAAAAGTAACCGCCTTTCTGTATAGAATGTAAGACATATTACCGTAATGTCCAAGCAGCTGTAAACCGGATCGTCCGTTTCGTCTGAATGAAGACCGCCGTGCACTGTTCTCCTTTCAAAGTGCATCAACTCCGGACAGCCTTGTTCGGTTTACCTCTTTACCCGCTTGCAAGCGGTAATGGCAGCAAACTCCAGCAGCGTTCAGTCACAGTAACTCTATCACTCACGCTGCACAACCCGGAAGCTCCTCCCTCCAGTCTCCGGTCTCAGGATAGCAGCTGTGAGATCCCAGTAGGTAGCTATGCACACATCGAGTTGAATGGAGTCCCAGCACTCCACAGTGAAATAGAAAAAAGGTACAATGTGTTTCTTTTGCTCCTTAAGTAAAACACAGTGCAGAGTAGAGATAAAAGCAAAAAAAGACTTTATTCGGTATATTCCATAAAACAGAGAAGTGTTCCTCAAAAGTTAAAAATGCGGTACAGAGAAAGTTTGACCGGTTTCGGTCATTGCGACCGTAGTCATAAACCTAAAAACAATTTGCCATCCTAAGGCTTTTAATCAGACTGTTGTTCTCCTATTGGAGAATCCAGTCACTCCCAATTTTAACTCTTTGTTAACTATTAGTAATACCAGACACAAGATATGATATGACCTTATGTTTAGAAAAAGGACATAGAAAACAATAGACAAATATAAGAATATACAAGGCATTATAAACATAATATAAATAGTATAATGCTTGATTTTCTATATTTAGCAAAATGCAAGATATTTGTACCTAAAAATCAAAATTAAGTGAAAAGTACAAAAAAAGGGCAATAGAAAAAGAAAAAGCAACAAAAATTTCAACAAGACCAACATTTGGTTTTAAATACTCATCTAGTGTATATAAATTGGATGTTAAATCCACATATGTGATCAAAGTATATCCAATCATGAATCAAAAATCAAAAAAGGGGGGAACAAGAGGTATAGCATACTGCTAATATTACAGTGAGTTTATATATAATGACCACAACATATTATATACACAGATAGCAAATTAATAAATAAATAAATAAATAAACCTTCCAACCTCAACACTTACAATTTAAGATGTTTCTTTTTCAATTTTAATGTGAATCATTTAATATGATGAATGGATGGGTAAAATCTAACCAGGTAGCAAAGGGATATTATAATTATATGTATTATGGTAAATGCCCAATGCCAAAAGAAAATATTTACTATATAATATATATTGCTACCACCAGTATGTTTGAGGGGAGAACCTATAAGACCTAATCCTCTAGACAAAGTATGCAAAAATGATTACGATAATTTGCAGAATGGACATATGAGGGTATGTATATTAATGAACATCTATACAGTCCTAGGAAATATTCATTACCTGTTCCAGTAATTAATGATGTCAAATTCAGAGTTGAATCCCACAGGTAGCAGGCTACCCAATTTATGTATCCAGAAAATCTCTTGTCTAGAGAGTATTTGAAACTTATCTCCTCCCCTTGGGGGTTTCTGGATCTGTTCGATAGCCTGCCACCTGAAGGATCCAACATCACCATTGTGTGTCTCCAAAAAATGTCTGGACAGGGCTGATACTGGCCTTTCACCATTGATATGGGCCAAGTGTTCTTTGACCCTCGTGCCCACCTCCCTGGTCGTCCTTCCTACGTACTGCCTGTTGCAAGAAATGCACTCTATTAAGTAGACCACAAATTTACTTTTGCATTTGACGCAGCCTCTTGTCTCAAATCTTTCACCAGTTGTTGCAGAAACAAAAGTTTCTTTAACATAAATGTGGTCACAAGATTTACAGTTACGTTTCCCGCACCTGTAAGTACCCTTGAAGTGCAGCCAGGAGCTTTCAGGCTTTTTATTCCTTAACATGCTTGGGGAAAGAATATTGCCCAAAGTCATGTTTCTCTTGTAAATGAACTGACAACCTTCACTGATGAAGGGCCTTAACTGTCTATCTCCCCTAAGAATAGGAAGATTCTTGCGAATAATATTGGAGACTTGGTAATACTGGTTAGAAAAGGCAGTCACAAACAGAGGTTTCTGTTTGTTACTATGTTGCTTTTCTTTTTTGCCTACTTTGCTAGAAGTAAGTAATTGACTTCTATCAATAGTCTGTACTTCTCTGTAGGCCCTGTCCACAATTCGCCTGGGGTAATCCCTGGCTAACAATCTACTTCTTAGTTTTTCACTCTCTCTCCTGAAATCTCCATCACGTGTGCAGTTGCGCTTCACCCGCAAAAACTGTCCTTTTGCTATTCCTTTGAAAACATGCCCAGGATGATTACTATGGGCATGTAGAATTGAATTACCTGTGATCGGTTTCCGGAAGAGAGAGGAAACTACACTCTTACTCTGATGATCAGATTTTAAGATGACATCAAGATAATGGATATTGGTACGGTGCCACTCATATGTAAACTCAAGGTTTACTGAATTGCAATTCAAGTAGGCCACAAACTCTTCTGCCATTTGTGGACCACCGGACCAAATAATCAAGATGTCATCTATGAATCTCATATACTTGATGACATTCCCAGAAAAAGTATTTCCATCCCCAAAGACGTGGAACCGCTCCCACCATCCCATAAATATGTTGGCGTAGGAGGGGGCAAACTTGGCCCCCATAGCGGTTCCACGCCTCTGGAGATAGAAATCATCTGCAAACCTGAAAAAATTGTGCTTAAGGAGAAACTCTATCACCCTGAGTATGTATTGTTGATGGTCACTTGACAATCCTGTATACATCTCTAGATGGAATTTAACTGCCTCAAGTCCAAACTCGTGTGGTATTGAGGAGTACAGTGAGACCACATCAATGGTCATCCAACTGTACTCCTCCTCCCACACCACTCCTTCTAGCTTGGACAGGGTATGTGTGGTATCCCTCAGATAGCTAGGCAGTCTCCGCACCAATGGTTGCAGAAACTGGTCTACCCATCTCGAGAGTGGTTCCATCAGTGAGCCGATGCCTGCCACTATCGGGCGTCCCCTAACATTATCCAGGCTCTTGTGGACCTTTGGAAGATGGTGGAAGATGGGCATCACAGGATTGTCAACCATAAGGCAGTCAAAGCTCTTCCTGTCAATAATGCCCATCTCCAAACCATCATCCAAAAGGTCCCTGAGCAACTCCTGGAATTGTACGGTCGGATCTCTGCTGAGAGAGGTGTAGGCTTCAGGATCACTAAGCTGCCTATGGGCCTCGCCCACATACATGCTCTTATCAAGGACCACCACACTACCCCCCTTATCAGATTGTCTAATGACTATACTGTCATTATTTTGTAATTTGGTCATGGCTTCTCTCTCCCTCCTAGTCAGGTTAGAGGGACCTTTGTGTTCTTGTTTGGAAAGAGTGGTCAGATCTTCGACCACCCTTTTGTGAAAAACTTCCAAACTTTTCCCTCTAGCCTGAATAGGATAGAAGTTTGACCTAGATCTCATCGTCACTGTATGGTTCTCAGGGCCTGTGTTTGGTCCACTGTTATGAGAAAGTTCCTCTAAATCTGTTAAAGAACAGATATCTTGGAATGTCATACCATCAAAGTTAGTATCAGCAGTTGACCCCTCTAAATTTAGTTCTCTCTCACTTGTTTCTGTGTTGGGAAAGTATTTCCTGAGCGTAAGATCTCTCACGAGTCTGTTCACATCTAATATGGTCTGGAAAAGATCAAAATCCCGTGAGGGAACGAATCCAAGACCATAATTCAATACTTTATTTTCAACTGGCGTTAGAACATATGAAGAAAGATTAATAACAGAATCCTCTTTTACTGGTACTTCTGTCTCGCAACATTCCTGTTGCCCCTCACTGGGTAACGATGCTCTTTCGACTCTACTTGTGGAGGGTGTGTATTGCCTCTGCCCCCTCCCCCTTGTGGTTGTCGGGTAGCCCAGTGAAAAACCTGAGTATCTGGGGCATTGGTATTTTGCTCCTGCCTACTACTTCTGGTGCCCATATGATAGTGGGATCTCCCACGTCCCCTACGGCCACCCCTCTTAGGTCTAGCCCCTTGATTTTGATGGTCTTTCAAAATACCTTTGATTGGTTGAGTGGGAATATTTACCTCCTCAACCCTTAACTGATGTGTAGACATTCCATTATCCTCTGATTCAGAGCCTGAATAACCATCTGTTTCAAAGCTTGAAGCAAATCTTTCTTCATCTGTTAAATCAGGCTCTGAATCAGAGAATGCCACTCTCTTTGGGGTTTCTTCCACCTGTGATCTAGACCTCCAATTACCCTGTTTTTTGTTGTGTCTACCCCTATTGCTAGGATTTTGACCATCCTGACCCACTCTCAACTGATTAGACCAGGCTTTACCTCTTTCTCTTTTACGCCATATATAGACTACCCCTTTGGTGTAGTCTTTCTGGTCTCTAATAAATTTAGAGTGTTTAGTCTGAATTATCAATTTCCTAGACTCAACCATAGTTTCTCTCAGTATGTCATCATATTCAGGATATATTTCATGTTGTTTGTACTTATTCATCTCAATCTGTAACTCTAGAATCTTATTCTTATTTTCATTCAACAACATTTCCTTATATTCAATAAGAAGAGTAATCAATTTGAGTGAACAGTCAGTTAAGGCCTGATTCATGATTGGATATACTTTGATCACATATGTGGATTTAACATCCAATTTATATACACTAGATGAGTATTTAAAACCAAATGTTGGTCTTGTTGAAATTTTTGTTGCTTTTTCTTTTTCTATTGCCCTTTTTTTGTACTTTTCACTTAATTTTGATTTTTAGGTACAAATATCTTGCATTTTGCTAAATATAGAAAATCAAGCATTATACTATTTATATTATGTTTATAATGCCTTGTATATTCTTATATTTGTCTATTGTTTTCTATGTCCTTTTTCTAAACATAAGGTCATATCATATCTTGTGTCTGGTATTACTAATAGTTAACAAAGAGTTAAAATTGGGAGTGACTGGATTCTCCAATAGGAGAACAACAGTCTGATTAAAAGCCTTAGGATGGCAAATTGTTTTTAGGTTTATGACTACGGTCGCAATGACCGAAACCGGTCAAACTTTCTCTGTACCGCATTTTTAACTTTTGAGGAACACTTCTCTGTTTTATGGAATATACCGAATAAAGTCTTTTTTGCTTTTATCTCTACTCTGCACTGTGTTTTACTTAAGGAGCAAAAGAAACACATTGTACCTTTTTTCTATTTCACTGTGGAGTGCTGGGACTCCATTCAACTCGATGTGTGCATAGCTACCTACTGGGATCTCACAGCTGCTATCCTGAGACCGGAGACTGGAGGGAGGAGCTTCCGGGTTGTGCAGCGTGAGTGATAGAGTTACTGTGACTGAACGCTGCTGGAGTTTGCTGCCATTACCGCTTGCAAGCGGGTAAAGAGGTAAACCGAACAAGGCTGTCCGGAGTTGATGCACTTTGAAAGGAGAACAGTGCACGGCGGTCTTCATTCAGACGAAACGGACGATCCGGTTTACAGCTGCTTGGACATTACGGTAATATGTCTTACATTCTATACAGAAAGGCGGTTACTTTTGGTTTGTAAAATACAACAAAACCGTCAATGTGCATATGTATGGACATTTGCTTACCTTAAGGAGATTGCTTAAAGCCTGCTGTGAAATTAATTTACCTCTGAATAAATGCAGCTCTAACAAATAACATTTATCATCTTTTTCTCTATCACCACCTGCTAGTTGCATATGTAACGGCCCGCATTATAGTTCTGGTTATAATCCCTCATTTGGTGTAAAGGTGGTCCACTTTGTACTATCCGTCATTTCTATGTGTATTTTCCCTGTAGTGGATACATCTAAATAATATTCTACCGGCAAAGGACTTATTGCTTAATTAATATTGATCCTAGACACAGTGCAGTTAAAGAGAGAGAGATTGGTTTCCTGAACAAACATGGCTAATAGTGTGCCCTTCTACTCATTACAAGACACAGATGATGATAATTTTGACTCTTTGGAACTTGCTGATGTTTTTGATCAAGATGTCCCTAACACTCAGCTTGGAGATTTGTTTATGGACATGGAATACTTAAAGATTAAAGATCAAAAGTTAAAGTGGGATAAATGGATTTTATCTAAGTATCTCAGTCTCAAAATGGTCCCAAGAGGCTTGAGAATCAATAAATTTCCCACTTATGACATCAAAGACACTGTTTTCATTGAAAAGTGGAATCAGGCCTTAACTGACTGTTCACTCAAATTGATTACTCTTCTTATTGAATATAAGGAAATGTTGTTGAATGAAAATAAGAATAAGATTCTAGAGTTACAGATTGAGATGAATAAGTACAAACAACATGAAATATATCCTGAATATGATGACATACTGAGAGAAACTATGGTTGAGTCTAGGAAATTGATAATTCAGACTAAACACTCTAAATTTATTAGAGACCAGAAAGACTACACCAAAGGGGTAGTCTATATATGGCGTAAAAGAGAAAGAGGTAAAGCCTGGTCTAATCAGTTGAGAGTGGGTCAGGATGGTCAAAATCCTAGCAATAGGGGTAGACACAACAAAAAACAGGGTAATTGGAGGTCTAGATCACAGGTGGAAGAAACCCCAAAGAGAGTGGCATTCTCTGATTCAGAGCCTGATTTAACAGATGAAGAAAGATTTGCTTCAAGCTTTGAAACAGATGGTTATTCAGGCTCTGAATCAGAGGATAATGGAATGTCTACACATCAGTTAAGGGTTGAGGAGGTAAATATTCCCACTCAACCAATCAAAGGTATTTTGAAAGACCATCAAAATCAAGGGGCTAGACCTAAGAGGGGTGGCCGTAGGGGACGTGGGAGATCCCACTATCATATGGGCACCAGAAGTAGTAGGCAGGAGCAAAATACCAATGCCCCAGATACTCAGGTTTTTCACTGGGCTACCCGACAACCACAAGGGGGAGGGGGCAGAGGCAATACACACCCTCCACAAGTAGAGTCGAAAGAGCATCGTTACCCAGTGAGGGGCAACAGGAATGTTGCGAGACAGAAGTACCAGTAAAAGAGGATTCTGTTATTAATCTTTCTTCATATGTTCTAACGCCAGTTGAAAATAAAGTATTGAATTATGGTCTTGGATTCGTTCCCTCACGGGATTTTGATCTTTTCCAGACCATATTAGATGTGAACAGACTCGTGAGAGATCTTACGCTCAGGAAATACTTTCCCAACACAGAAACAAGTGAGAGAGAACTAAATTTAGAGGGGTCAACTGCTGATACTAACTTTGATGGTATGACATTCCAAGATATCTGTTCTTTAACAGATTTAGAGGAACTTTCTCATAACAGTGGACCAAACACAGGCCCTGAGAACCATACAGTGACGATGAGATCTAGGTCAAACTTCTATCCTATTCAGGCTAGAGGGAAAAGTTTGGAAGTTTTTCACAAAAGGGTGGTCGAAGATCTGACCACTCTTTCCAAACAAGAACACAAAGGTCCCTCTAACCTGACTAGGAGGGAGAGAGAAGCCATGACCAAATTACAAAATAATGACAGTATAGTCATTAGACAATCTGATAAGGGGGGTAGTGTGGTGGTCCTTGATAAGAGCATGTATGTGGGCGAGGCCCATAGGCAGCTTAGTGATCCTGAAGCCTACACCTCTCTCAGCAGAGATCCGACCGTACAATTCCAGGAGTTGCTCAGGGACCTTTTGGATGATGGTTTGGAGATGGGCATTATTGACAGGAAGAGCTTTGACTGCCTTATGGTTGACAATCCTGTGATGCCCATCTTCCACCATCTTCCAAAGGTCCACAAGAGCCTGGATAATGTTAGGGGACGCCCGATAGTGGCAGGCATCGGCTCACTGATGGAACCACTCTCGAGATGGGTAGACCAGTTTCTGCAACCATTGGTGCGGAGACTGCCTAGCTATCTGAGGGATACCACACATACCCTGTCCAAGCTAGAAGGAGTGGTGTGGGAGGAGGAGTACAGTTGGATGACCATTGATGTGGTCTCACTGTACTCCTCAATACCACACGAGTTTGGACTTGAGGCAGTTAAATTCCATCTAGAGATGTATACAGGATTGTCAAGTGACCATCAACAATACATACTCAGGGTGATAGAGTTTCTCCTTAAGCACAATTTTTTCAGGTTTGCAGATGATTTCTATCTCCAGAGGCGTGGAACCGCTATGGGGGCCAAGTTTGCCCCCTCCTACGCCAACATATTTATGGGATGGTGGGAGCGGTTCCACGTCTTTGGGGATGGAAATACTTTTTCTGGGAATGTCATCAAGTATATGAGATTCATAGATGACATCTTGATTATTTGGTCCGGTGGTCCACAAATGGCAGAAGAGTTTGTGGCCTACTTGAATTGCAATTCAGTAAACCTTGAGTTTACATATGAGTGGCACCGTACCAATATCCATTATCTTGATGTCATCTTAAAATCTGATCATCAGAGTAAGAGTGTAGTTTCCTCTCTCTTCCGGAAACCGATCACAGGTAATTCAATTCTACATGCCCATAGTAATCATCCTGGGCATGTTTTCAAAGGAATAGCAAAAGGACAGTTTTTGCGGGTGAAGCGCAACTGCACACGTGATGGAGATTTCAGGAGAGAGAGTGAAAAACTAAGAAGTAGATTGTTAGCCAGGGATTACCCCAGGCGAATTGTGGACAGGGCCTACAGAGAAGTACAGACTATTGATAGAAGTCAATTACTTACTTCTAGCAAAGTAGGCAAAAAAGAAAAGCAACATAGTAACAAACAGAAACCTCTGTTTGTGACTGCCTTTTCTAACCAGTATTACCAAGTCTCCAATATTATTCGCAAGAATCTTCCTATTCTTAGGGGAGATAGACAGTTAAGGCCCTTCATCAGTGAAGGTTGTCAGTTCATTTACAAGAGAAACATGACTTTGGGCAATATTCTTTCCCCAAGCATGTTAAGGAATAAAAAGCCTGAAAGCTCCTGGCTGCACTTCAAGGGTACTTACAGGTGCGGGAAACGTAACTGTAAATCTTGTGACCACATTTATGTTAAAGAAACTTTTGTTTCTGCAACAACTGGTGAAAGATTTGAGACAAGAGGCTGCGTCAAATGCAAAAGTAAATTTGTGGTCTACTTAATAGAGTGCATTTCTTGCAACAGGCAGTACGTAGGAAGGACGACCAGGGAGGTGGGCACGAGGGTCAAAGAACACTTGGCCCATATCAATGGTGAAAGGCCAGTATCAGCCCTGTCCAGACATTTTTTGGAGACACACAATGGTGATGTTGGATCCTTCAGGTGGCAGGCTATCGAACAGATCCAGAAACCCCCAAGGGGAGGAGATAAGTTTCAAATACTCTCTAGACAAGAGATTTTCTGGATACATAAATTGGGTAGCCTGCTACCTGTGGGATTCAACTCTGAATTTGACATCATTAATTACTGGAACAGGTAATGAATATTTCCTAGGACTGTATAGATGTTCATTAATATACATACCCTCATATGTCCATTCTGCAAATTATCGTAATCATTTTTGCATACTTTGTCTAGAGGATTAGGTCTTATAGGTTCTCCCCTCAAACATACTGGTGGTAGCAATATATATTATATAGTAAATATTTTCTTTTGGCATTGGGCATTTACCATAATACATATAATTATAATATCCCTTTGCTACCTGGTTAGATTTTACCCATCCATTCATCATATTAAATGATTCACATTAAAATTGAAAAAGAAACATCTTAAATTGTAAGTGTTGAGGTTGGAAGGTTTATTTATTTATTTATTTATTAATTTGCTATCTGTGTATATAATATGTTGTGGTCATTATATATAAACTCACTGTAATATTAGCAGTATGCTATACCTCTTGTTCCCCCCTTTTTTGATTTTTGATTCATGATTGGATATACTTTGATCACATATGTGGATTTAACATCCAATTTATATACACTAGATGAGTATTTAAAACCAAATGTTGGTCTTGTTGAAATTTTTGTTGCTTTTTCTTTTTCTATTGCCCTTTTTTTGTACTTTTCACTTAATTTTGATTTTTAGGTACAAATATCTTGCATTTTGCTAAATATAGAAAATCAAGCATTATACTATTTATATTATGTTTATAATGCCTTGTATATTCTTATATTTGTCTATTGTTTTCTATGTCCTTTTTCTAAACATAAGGTCATATCATATCTTGTGTCTGGTATTACTAATAGTTAACAAAGAGTTAAAATTGGGAGTGACTGGATTCTCCAATAGGAGAACAACAGTCTGATTAAAAGCCTTAGGATGGCAAATTGTTTTTAGGTTTATGACTACGGTCGCAATGACCGAAACCGGTCAAACTTTCTCTGTACCGCATTTTTAACTTTTGAGGAACACTTCTCTGTTTTATGGAATATACCGAATAAAGTCTTTTTTGCTTTTATCTCTACTCTGCACTGTGTTTTACTTAAGGAGCAAAAGAAACACATTGTACCTTTTTTCTATTTCACTGTGGAGTGCTGGGACTCCATTCAACTCGATGTGTGCATAGCTACCTACTGGGATCTCACAGCTGCTATCCTGAGACCGGAGACTGGAGGGAGGAGCTTCCGGGTTGTGCAGCGTGAGTGATAGAGTTACTGTGACTGAACGCTGCTGGAGTTTGCTGCCATTACCGCTTGCAAGCGGGTAAAGAGGTAAACCGAACAAGGCTGTCCGGAGTTGATGCACTTTGAAAGGAGAACAGTGCACGGCGGTCTTCATTCAGACGAAACGGACGATCCGGTTTACAGCTGCTTGGACATTACGGTAATATGTCTTACATTCTATACAGAAAGGCGGTTACTTTTGGTTTGTAAAATACAACAAAACCGTCAATGTGCATATGTATGGACATTTGCTTACCTTAAGGAGATTGCTTAAAGCCTGCTGTGAAATTAATTTACCTCTGAATAAATGCAGCTCTAACAAATAACATTTATCATCTTTTTCTCTATCACCACCTGCTAGTTGCATATGTAACGGCCCGCATTATAGTTCTGGTTATAATCCCTCATTTGGTGTAAAGGTGGTCCACTTTGTACTATCCGTCATTTCTATGTGTATTTTCCCTGTAGTGGATACATCTAAATAATATTCTACCGGCAAAGGACTTATTGCTTAATTAATATTGATCCTAGACACAGTGCAGTTAAAGAGAGAGAGATTGGTTTCCTGAACAAACATGGCTAATAGTGTGCCCTTCTACTCATTACAAGACACAGATGATGATAATTTTGACTCTTTGGAACTTGCTGATGTTTTTGATCAAGATGTCCCTAACACTCAGCTTGGAGATTTGTTTATGGACATGGAATACTTAAAGATTAAAGATCAAAAGTTAAAGTGGGATAAATGGATTTTATCTAAGTATCTCAGTCTCAAAATGGTCCCAAGAGGCTTGAGAATCAATAAATTTCCCACTTATGACATCAAAGACACTGTTTTCATTGAAAAGTGGAATCAGGCCTTAACTGACTGTTCACTCAAATTGATTACTCTTCTTATTGAATATAAGGAAATGTTGTTGAATGAAAATAAGAATAAGATTCTAGAGTTACAGATTGAGATGAATAAGTACAAACAACATGAAATATATCCTGAATATGATGACATACTGAGAGAAACTATGGTTGAGTCTAGGAAATTGATAATTCAGACTAAACACTCTAAATTTATTAGAGACCAGAAAGACTACACCAAAGGGGTAGTCTATATATGGCGTAAAAGAGAAAGAGGTAAAGCCTGGTCTAATCAGTTGAGAGTGGGTCAGGATGGTCAAAATCCTAGCAATAGGGGTAGACACAACAAAAAACAGGGTAATTGGAGGTCTAGATCACAGGTGGAAGAAACCCCAAAGAGAGTGGCATTCTCTGATTCAGAGCCTGATTTAACAGATGAAGAAAGATTTGCTTCAAGCTTTGAAACAGATGGTTATTCAGGCTCTGAATCAGAGGATAATGGAATGTCTACACATCAGTTAAGGGTTGAGGAGGTAAATATTCCCACTCAACCAATCAAAGGTATTTTGAAAGACCATCAAAATCAAGGGGCTAGACCTAAGAGGGGTGGCCGTAGGGGACGTGGGAGATCCCACTATCATATGGGCACCAGAAGTAGTAGGCAGGAGCAAAATACCAATGCCCCAGATACTCAGGTTTTTCACTGGGCTACCCGACAACCACAAGGGGGAGGGGGCAGAGGCAATACACACCCTCCACAAGTAGAGTCGAAAGAGCATCGTTACCCAGTGAGGGGCAACAGGAATGTTGCGAGACAGAAGTACCAGTAAAAGAGGATTCTGTTATTAATCTTTCTTCATATGTTCTAACGCCAGTTGAAAATAAAGTATTGAATTATGGTCTTGGATTCGTTCCCTCACGGGATTTTGATCTTTTCCAGACCATATTAGATGTGAACAGACTCGTGAGAGATCTTACGCTCAGGAAATACTTTCCCAACACAGAAACAAGTGAGAGAGAACTAAATTTAGAGGGGTCAACTGCTGATACTAACTTTGATGGTATGACATTCCAAGATATCTGTTCTTTAACAGATTTAGAGGAACTTTCTCATAACAGTGGACCAAACACAGGCCCTGAGAACCATACAGTGACGATGAGATCTAGGTCAAACTTCTATCCTATTCAGGCTAGAGGGAAAAGTTTGGAAGTTTTTCACAAAAGGGTGGTCGAAGATCTGACCACTCTTTCCAAACAAGAACACAAAGGTCCCTCTAACCTGACTAGGAGGGAGAGAGAAGCCATGACCAAATTACAAAATAATGACAGTATAGTCATTAGACAATCTGATAAGGGGGGTAGTGTGGTGGTCCTTGATAAGAGCATGTATGTGGGCGAGGCCCATAGGCAGCTTAGTGATCCTGAAGCCTACACCTCTCTCAGCAGAGATCCGACCGTACAATTCCAGGAGTTGCTCAGGGACCTTTTGGATGATGGTTTGGAGATGGGCATTATTGACAGGAAGAGCTTTGACTGCCTTATGGTTGACAATCCTGTGATGCCCATCTTCCACCATCTTCCAAAGGTCCACAAGAGCCTGGATAATGTTAGGGGACGCCCGATAGTGGCAGGCATCGGCTCACTGATGGAACCACTCTCGAGATGGGTAGACCAGTTTCTGCAACCATTGGTGCGGAGACTGCCTAGCTATCTGAGGGATACCACACATACCCTGTCCAAGCTAGAAGGAGTGGTGTGGGAGGAGGAGTACAGTTGGATGACCATTGATGTGGTCTCACTGTACTCCTCAATACCACACGAGTTTGGACTTGAGGCAGTTAAATTCCATCTAGAGATGTATACAGGATTGTCAAGTGACCATCAACAATACATACTCAGGGTGATAGAGTTTCTCCTTAAGCACAATTTTTTCAGGTTTGCAGATGATTTCTATCTCCAGAGGCGTGGAACCGCTATGGGGGCCAAGTTTGCCCCCTCCTACGCCAACATATTTATGGGATGGTGGGAGCGGTTCCACGTCTTTGGGGATGGAAATACTTTTTCTGGGAATGTCATCAAGTATATGAGATTCATAGATGACATCTTGATTATTTGGTCCGGTGGTCCACAAATGGCAGAAGAGTTTGTGGCCTACTTGAATTGCAATTCAGTAAACCTTGAGTTTACATATGAGTGGCACCGTACCAATATCCATTATCTTGATGTCATCTTAAAATCTGATCATCAGAGTAAGAGTGTAGTTTCCTCTCTCTTCCGGAAACCGATCACAGGTAATTCAATTCTACATGCCCATAGTAATCATCCTGGGCATGTTTTCAAAGGAATAGCAAAAGGACAGTTTTTGCGGGTGAAGCGCAACTGCACACGTGATGGAGATTTCAGGAGAGAGAGTGAAAAACTAAGAAGTAGATTGTTAGCCAGGGATTACCCCAGGCGAATTGTGGACAGGGCCTACAGAGAAGTACAGACTATTGATAGAAGTCAATTACTTACTTCTAGCAAAGTAGGCAAAAAAGAAAAGCAACATAGTAACAAACAGAAACCTCTGTTTGTGACTGCCTTTTCTAACCAGTATTACCAAGTCTCCAATATTATTCGCAAGAATCTTCCTATTCTTAGGGGAGATAGACAGTTAAGGCCCTTCATCAGTGAAGGTTGTCAGTTCATTTACAAGAGAAACATGACTTTGGGCAATATTCTTTCCCCAAGCATGTTAAGGAATAAAAAGCCTGAAAGCTCCTGGCTGCACTTCAAGGGTACTTACAGGTGCGGGAAACGTAACTGTAAATCTTGTGACCACATTTATGTTAAAGAAACTTTTGTTTCTGCAACAACTGGTGAAAGATTTGAGACAAGAGGCTGCGTCAAATGCAAAAGTAAATTTGTGGTCTACTTAATAGAGTGCATTTCTTGCAACAGGCAGTACGTAGGAAGGACGACCAGGGAGGTGGGCACGAGGGTCAAAGAACACTTGGCCCATATCAATGGTGAAAGGCCAGTATCAGCCCTGTCCAGACATTTTTTGGAGACACACAATGGTGATGTTGGATCCTTCAGGTGGCAGGCTATCGAACAGATCCAGAAACCCCCAAGGGGAGGAGATAAGTTTCAAATACTCTCTAGACAAGAGATTTTCTGGATACATAAATTGGGTAGCCTGCTACCTGTGGGATTCAACTCTGAATTTGACATCATTAATTACTGGAACAGGTAATGAATATTTCCTAGGACTGTATAGATGTTCATTAATATACATACCCTCATATGTCCATTCTGCAAATTATCGTAATCATTTTTGCATACTTTGTCTAGAGGATTAGGTCTTATAGGTTCTCCCCTCAAACATACTGGTGGTAGCAATATATATTATATAGTAAATATTTTCTTTTGGCATTGGGCATTTACCATAATACATATAATTATAATATCCCTTTGCTACCTGGTTAGATTTTACCCATCCATTCATCATATTAAATGATTCACATTAAAATTGAAAAAGAAACATCTTAAATTGTAAGTGTTGAGGTTGGAAGGTTTATTTATTTATTTATTTATTAATTTGCTATCTGTGTATATAATATGTTGTGGTCATTATATATAAACTCACTGTAATATTAGCAGTATGCTATACCTCTTGTTCCCCCCTTTTTTGATTTTTGATTCATGATTGGATATACTTTGATCACATATGTGGATTTAACATCCAATTTATATACACTAGATGAGTATTTAAAACCAAATGTTGGTCTTGTTGAAATTTTTGTTGCTTTTTCTTTTTCTATTGCCCTTTTTTTGTACTTTTCACTTAATTTTGATTTTTAGGTACAAATATCTTGCATTTTGCTAAATATAGAAAATCAAGCATTATACTATTTATATTATGTTTATAATGCCTTGTATATTCTTATATTTGTCTATTGTTTTCTATGTCCTTTTTCTAAACATAAGGTCATATCATATCTTGTGTCTGGTATTACTAATAGTTAACAAAGAGTTAAAATTGGGAGTGACTGGATTCTCCAATAGGAGAACAACAGTCTGATTAAAAGCCTTAGGATGGCAAATTGTTTTTAGGTTTATGACTACGGTCGCAATGACCGAAACCGGTCAAACTTTCTCTGTACCGCATTTTTAACTTTTGAGGAACACTTCTCTGTTTTATGGAATATACCGAATAAAGTCTTTTTTGCTTTTATCTCTACTCTGCACTGTGTTTTACTTAAGGAGCAAAAGAAACACATTGTACCTTTTTTCTATTTCACTGTGGAGTGCTGGGACTCCATTCAACTCGATGTGTGCATAGCTACCTACTGGGATCTCACAGCTGCTATCCTGAGACCGGAGACTGGAGGGAGGAGCTTCCGGGTTGTGCAGCGTGAGTGATAGAGTTACTGTGACTGAACGCTGCTGGAGTTTGCTGCCATTACCGCTTGCAAGCGGGTAAAGAGGTAAACCGAACAAGGCTGTCCGGAGTTGATGCACTTTGAAAGGAGAACAGTGCACGGCGGTCTTCATTCAGACGAAACGGACGATCCGGTTTACAGCTGCTTGGACATTACGGTAATATGTCTTACATTCTATACAGAAAGGCGGTTACTTTTGGTTTGTAAAATACAACAAAACCGTCAATGTGCATATGTATGGACATTTGCTTACCTTAAGGAGATTGCTTAAAGCCTGCTGTGAAATTAATTTACCTCTGAATAAATGCAGCTCTAACAAATAACATTTATCATCTTTTTCTCTATCACCACCTGCTAGTTGCATATGTAACGGCCCGCATTATAGTTCTGGTTATAATCCCTCATTTGGTGTAAAGGTGGTCCACTTTGTACTATCCGTCATTTCTATGTGTATTTTCCCTGTAGTGGATACATCTAAATAATATTCTACCGGCAAAGGACTTATTGCTTAATTAATATTGATCCTAGACACAGTGCAGTTAAAGAGAGAGAGATTGGTTTCCTGAACAAACATGGCTAATAGTGTGCCCTTCTACTCATTACAAGACACAGATGATGATAATTTTGACTCTTTGGAACTTGCTGATGTTTTTGATCAAGATGTCCCTAACACTCAGCTTGGAGATTTGTTTATGGACATGGAATACTTAAAGATTAAAGATCAAAAGTTAAAGTGGGATAAATGGATTTTATCTAAGTATCTCAGTCTCAAAATGGTCCCAAGAGGCTTGAGAATCAATAAATTTCCCACTTATGACATCAAAGACACTGTTTTCATTGAAAAGTGGAATCAGGCCTTAACTGACTGTTCACTCAAATTGATCACTCTTCTTATTGAATATAAGGAAATGCTGTTGAATGAAAATAAGAATAAGATTCTAGAGTTACAGATTGAGATGAATAAGTACAAACAACATGAAATATATCCTGAATATGATGACATACTGAGAGAAACTATGGTTGAGTCTAGGAAATTGATAATTCAGACTAAACACTCTAAATTTATTAGAGACCAGAAAGACTACACCAAAGGGGTAGTCTATATATGGCGTAAAAGAGAAAGAGGTAAAGCCTGGTCTAACCAGTTGAGAGTGGGTCAGGATGGTCAAAATCCTAGCAATAGGGGTAGACACAACAAAAAACAGGGTAATTGGAGGTCTAGATCACAGGTGGAAGAAACCCCAAAGAGAGTGGCATTCTCTGATTCAGAGCCTGATTTAACAGATGAAGAAAGATTTGCTTCAAGCTTTGAAACAGATGGTTATTCAGGCTCTGAGTCAGAGGATAATGGAATGTCTACACATCAGTTAAGGGTTGAGGAGGTAAATATTCCTACTCAACCAATCAAAGGTATTTTGAAAGACCATCAAAATCAAGGGGCTAGACCTAAGAGGGGTGGCCGTAGGGGACGTGGGAGATCCCACTATCATATGGGCACCAGAAGTAGTAGGCAGGAGCAAAATACCAATGCCCCAGATACTCAGGTTTTTCACTGGGCTACCCGACAACCACAAGGGGGAGGGGGCAGAGGCAATACACACCCTCCACAAGTAGAGTCGAAAGAGCATCGTTACCCAGTGAGGGGCAACAGGAATGTTGCGAGACAGAAGTACCAGTAAAAGAGGATTCTGTTATTAATCTTTCTTCATATGTTCTAACGCCAGTTGAAAATAAAGTATTGAATTATGGTCTTGGATTCGTTCCCTCACGGGATTTTGATCTTTTCCAGACCATATTAGATGTGAACAGACTCGTGAGAGATCTTACGCTCAGGAAATACTTTCCCAACACAGAAACAAGTGAGAGAGAACTAAATTTAGAGGGGTCAACTGCTGATACTAACTTTGATGGTATGACATTCCAAGATATCTGTTCTTTAACAGATTTAGAGGAACTTTCTCATAACAGTGGACCAAACACAGGCCCTGAGAACCATACAGTGACGATGAGATCTAGGTCAAACTTCTATCCTATTCAGGCTAGAGGGAAAAGTTTGGAAGTTTTTCACAAAAGGGTGGTCGAAGATCTGACCACTCTTTCCAAACAAGAACACAAAGGTCCCTCTAACCTGACTAGGAGGGAGAGAGAAGCCATGACCAAATTACAAAATAATGACAGTATAGTCATTAGACAATCTGATAAGGGGGGTAGTGTGGTGGTCCTTGATAAGAGCATGTATGTGGGCGAGGCCCATAGGCAGCTTAGTGATCCTGAAGCCTACACCTCTCTCAGCAGAGATCCGACCGTACAATTCCAGGAGTTGCTCAGGGACCTTTTGGATGATGGTTTGGAGATGGGCATTATTGACAGGAAGAGCTTTGACTGCCTTATGGTTGACAATCCTGTGATGCCCATCTTCCACCATCTTCCAAAGGTCCACAAGAGCCTGGATAATGTTAGGGGACGCCCGATAGTGGCAGGCATCGGCTCACTGATGGAACCACTCTCGAGATGGGTAGACCAGTTTCTGCAACCATTGGTGCGGAGACTGCCTAGCTATCTGAGGGATACCACACATACCCTGTCCAAGCTAGAAGGAGTGGTGTGGGAGGAGGAGTACAGTTGGATGACCATTGATGTGGTCTCACTGTACTCCTCAATACCACACGAGTTTGGACTTGAGGCAGTTAAATTCCATCTAGAGATGTATACAGGATTGTCAAATGACCATCAACAATACATACTCAGGGTGATAGAGTTTCTCCTTAAGCACAATTTTTTCAGGTTTGCAGATGATTTCTATCTCCAGAGGCGTGGAACCGCTATGGGGGCCAAGTTTGCCCCCTCCTACGCCAACATATTTATGGGATGGTGGGAGCGGTTCCACGTCTTTGGGGATAGAAATACTTTTTCTGGGAATGTCATCAAGTATATGAGATTCATAGATGACATCTTGATTATTTGGTCCGGTGGTCCACAAATGGCAGAAGAGTTTGTGGCCTACTTGAATTGCAATTCAGTAAACCTTGAGTTTACATATGAGTGGCACCGTACCAATATCCATTATCTTGATGTCATCTTAAAATCTGATCATCAGAGTAAGAGTGTAGTTTCCTCTCTCTTCCGGAAACCGATCACAGGTAATTCAATTCTACATGCCCATAGTAATCATCCTGGGCATGTTTTCAAAGGAATAGCAAAAGGACAGTTTTTGCGGGTGAAGCGCAACTGCACACGTGATGGAGATTTCAGGAGAGAGTGAAAAACTAAGAAGTAGATTGTTAGCCAGGGATTATCCCAGGCGAATTGTGGACAGGGCCTACAGAGAAGTACAGACTATTGATAGAAGTCAATTACTTACTTCTAGCAAAGTAGGCAAAAAAGAAAAGCAACATAGTAACAAACAGAAACCTCTGTTTGTGACTGCCTTTTCTAACCAGTATTATCAAGTCTCCAATATTATTCGCAAGAATCTTCCTATTCTTAGGGGAGATAGACAGTTAAGGCCCTTCATCAGTGAAGGTTGTCAGTTCATTTACAAGAGAAACATGACTTTGGGCAATATTCTTTCCCCAAGCATGTTAAGGAATAAAAAGCCTGAAAGCTCCTGGCTGCACTTCAAGGGTACTTACAGGTGCGGGAAACGTAACTGTAAATCTTGTGACCACATTTATGTTAAAGAAACTTTTGTTTCTGCAACAACTGGTGAAAGATTTGAGACAAGAGGCTGCGTCAAATGCAAAAGTAAATTTGTGGTCTACTTAATAGAGTGCATTTCTTGCAACAGGCAGTACGTAGGAAGGACGACCAGGGAGGTGGGCACGAGGGTCAAAGAACACTTGGCCCATATCAATGGTGAAAGGCCAGTATCAGCCCTGTCCAGACATTTTTTGGAGACACACAATGGTGATGTTGGATCCTTCAGGTGGCAGGCTATCGAACAGATCCAGAAACCCCCAAGGGGAGGAGATAAGTTTCAAATACTCTCTAGACAAGAGATTTTCTGGATACATAAATTGGGTAGCCTGCTACCTGTGGGATTCAACTCTGAATTTGACATCATTAATTACTGGAACAGGTAATGAATATTTCCTAGGACTGTATAGATGTTCATTAATATACATACCCTCATATGTCCATTCTGCAAATTATCGTAATCATTTTTGCATACTTTGTCTAGAGGATTAGGTCTTATAGGTTCTCCCCTCAAACATACTGGTGGTAGCAATATATATTATATAGTAAATATTTTCTTTTGGCATTGGGCATTTACCATAATACATATAATTATAATATCCCTTTGCTACCTGGTTAGATTTTACCCATCCATTCATCATATTAAATGATTCACATTAAAATTGAAAAAGAAACATCTTAAATTGTAAGTGTTGAGGTTGGAAGGTTTATTTATTTATTTATTTATTAATTTGCTATCTGTGTATATAATATGTTGTGGTCATTATATATAAACTCACTGTAATATTAGCAGTATGCTATACCTCTTGTTCCCCCCTTTTTTGATTTTTGATTCATGATTGGATATACTTTGATCACATATGTGGATTTA